>NW_027310376.1:60979-89826 GCF_047496795.1 Chiloscyllium punctatum
GTTACACACTCTCTCTCTCTCTCTCTCTCTCTCTGTGTCCTGTTCCCTCACTCACTCTCCCTCTCTGTCCCGGTTACACACTCTCTCTCTCTCTCTCCCACGCACTGTCTGAGTCCCTGCCTCCTTCTGCGCTACCTCGGGGGAGGTTTTGCCCTCTGAGACAGGCGCTCGCTGGTTTTCCCCTCCCCCTGGGGGGGGGGGGGGGGGGGGGGGGGGGTCACTGCTTCGACCGAGCGCAGGCGGGCCGCGTGAAGTCGGACTCACCCTCGCTGTAGAGGATCACAGAGACGATGGCGCACACGGCAGCGATGGTGAGCGATCCGATCGCCATCTTCTTCCACGGTCTGCCGCAGAGCAGCCGCCAGCACGTCCCTGCGCAGGGGGGGGGGGGGGGGGGGGGGTGGGTGGGGTGGGAGAGAGGGGGGGCACAGGGTCAGTACGAGACACGGAACAGACCAGGAGCTTCCCCCGTCCTGGAGCCCACGGCCGGGAAGCTCAAGGGATGAAGACAGACACGGGGAGTCGAGCAGTCAGCACCGTCCGCCTGTGCAACACTCCCAGGGTAGAGGCAGAGGAAAGCTCCCTCTACACCGTCCCCCCCCCCCACTCCCAGGGACAGGGGGTTAGATTCAGAGTAAAGCTCCCTCTACACCGTCCCCCCACTCCCAGGGACAGGGGGTTAGATACAGAGTAAAGCTTCCTCTACAACCGTCCCCCCCACTCCCAGGGACAGGGGGGTTAGATACAGAGTAAAGCTCCCTCTACACCGTCCCCCCACTCCCAGGGACAGGGGGGTTAGATACAGAGTAAAGCTCCCTCTACACCGTCCCCCCACTCCCAGGGACAGGGGGTTAGATACAGAGTAAAGCTCCCTCTACACCGTCCCCCCCACTCCCAGGGACAGGGGGGTTAGATACAGAGTAAAGCTCCCTCTACACCGTCCCCCCCACTCCCAGGGACAGGGGGGGTCATATACAGAGTAAAGCTCCCTCTACACCGTCCCCCTAGGGACAGGGGGTTAGATACAGAGTAAAGCTCCCTCTACACCGTCCCCCCACTCCCAGGGACAGGGGGGTTAGATACAGACTAAAGCTCCCTCTACACCGTCCCCCCACTCCCAGGGACAGGGGGTTAGATACAGAGTAAAGCTCCCTCTACACCGTCCCCCCCACTCCCAGGGACAGGGGGTTAGATACAGAGTAAAGCTCCCTCTACACCGTCCCCCCCACTCCCAGGGACAGGGGGTTAGATACAGAGTAAAGCTCCCTCTACACCGTCCCCCCCACTCCCAGGGACAGGGGGGGTTAGATACAGAGTAAAGCTCCCTCTACACCGTCCCCCCAGGGACAGGGGGGTTAGATACAGAGTAAAGCTCCCTCTACACCGTCCCCCCCACTCCCAGGGACAGGGGGGGTCATATACAGAGTAAAGCTCCCTCTACACCGTCCCCCTAGGGACAGGGGGTTAGATACAGAGTAATGCTCCCTCTACACCGTCCCCCCACTCCCAGGGACAGGTGGGTTAGATACAGAGTAAAGCTCCCTCTACACCGTCCCCCCACTCCCAGGGACAGGGGGTTAGATACAGAGTAAAGCTCCCTCTACACCGTCCCCCCCACTCCCAGGGACAGGGGGGTTAGATACAGAGTAAAGCTCCCTCTACACCGTCCCCCCACTCCCAGGGACAGGGGGTTAGATACAGAGTAAAGCTCCCTCTACACCGTCCCCCCCACTCCCAGGGACAGGGTGTTAGATACAGAGTAAAGCTCCCTCTACACCGTCCCCCCCACTCCCAGGGACAGGGGGTTAGATACAGAGTAAAGCTCCCTCTACACCGTCCCCCCCACTCCCAGGGACAGGGGGGGTTAGATACAGAGTAAAGCTCCCTCTACACCGTCCCCCCAGGGACAGGGGGGGTTAGATACAGAGTAAAGCTCCCTCTACACCGTCCCCCCAGGGACAGGGGGGGTTAGATACAGAGTAAAGCTCCCTCTACACCGTCCCCCCAGGGACAGGATATCGATTCCCCCCTCCCCTCCCCAGCCGGTTACCTTGGCCCGTCCCGCTCCCCGAGCCCGTGGAGTCTCCCGCGCCGAGCTCCTCGTCCTCCCAGCGCGCCTGGAGGCTCCTCCCCCCCCAGGGCCGGGGGCCCCTCCTGGGCCCGGCCGCCGCCGTCGCCTCTTCCCCTTCCTCCTCCTCGTCCTCCAGCGAGCTGCACTCCTCCCACCGCCTGCACCGGTACCAGTCCTCCTGGTCATCGTCCGCCATGTGGAACCCACCCCCCCCCGCCCTAGGCCTGGCCCCTCATCCTCGCCACCCGCTCAGGCCCTCCAGAGGTAACGTCCCGACCCGAGGCGGGGGGAATGGGGGGGGCGGCCGTTCAACCTCCCGACGAGCCGCTAAACCGGCCGCGAAAATGTCACGACGGTCCGCTCTCTCTCTCTCTCTCTCCTTGGGGCGAATCAGATGAGGTTTTCCGAGCAGACAGCGCCCTCAATTGCCCTCAATTCCTCGCTCGTCGGCGTCGGACGCGTTCGAAAGCTCGCACAAGGAGGCGTCAGCAACTAACGTTCAAGTGAACGCACTTCGGGCAGCGAGAGAGGTAATTTCGGTTTAAACTTTAAGATGTGCCTGGACCACAGACTGATCTATAATAAAAGACAAAACTTTTGTTTCTTTTCTAAAAACATTTTGTATACTCAAAAAGTAGAATAGTTTAAATTGTGCAGAATGCTGACAATTTGTGAGCAGAGTAAAAACAAACAGGCCCTTGATTGATGAAACCATTAACACAGGCAGGGAAGGATGAGTCCTTGACTGATAAAGGCTGCAAGACAGGGAAACGACTCGAGAGACATCTGCTACAGATTGATACAGAGACATCTGCTACAGCACAGAGAAGAATAAGTCTTTGACTGATAAGACTACAGGGAGAGAAAAATAACACCTCTAGGGTCTGGAGACATTTGTTGCAGACTTTGTGATAAGGATACAAGTTGGAGAATAATGATGTTTTTAAGAATGTGAACCTCATGGCTTGTTAGAGCCAAGGAGGGGAGGGATTTGTACTGTATATAATGAGAAACTTTGTAAGCCTCAGCGCGCCTTTTACTCAGAAGGCTGCCCGACTCTGCAGACTTGCTAATAAAACTTTGTTTTCCTGAATTTGTCTAGAGCGATTATTAAGAAGCGATTTTCGTTTCTAACAGGCAGCGAGACCGGTTAACGGATTAATTTGAGGCTATGCCGAACGTCCACTGAACGTGGATTCCCCTCGGCGATTCAGATTTGAACCAGCCGATATTAATAAGTCTGTACGTCAGGGATTAAACCTTGCGAATCCTGCCGTCAACGTTTAAGCGAGTTACTTCGAAAACGTTTATCGGAACTGCTTGTTGAGCAAGCAAAGTTAGTTGACAAATACTTGGCAAATGTTCGTTAAATGTAACTTCTTGAGTTAACTCTCATTACCCAGTGACTGCTCGCCAAGTTATAAAGTGAGAAAATAACGAACAGGTTCCTGAGTGACTCACAATTTAAAACTCTCCAACTTCTTCGGCAAACGATTTCAGCGTGTCACAACGATTTGACGAGCAAATATTCATTAAATTAACATTCACCAAGTTGACTCAATGGAGATTTAGCGTCCAATCAATCAGTCAACAAACCCTAACGTGGATATTTCAATTACTCTGTTAACAAGTTACAAATAAACTCACCGAGATGGTTACGGTTTAAACAACTGCAATGTTCGAATAAATATTTAAGTTATCGAGAATGTGTGAACGTTTAACAAGTTCTTGAGAACGAAATTCAACTGATTACCTTCAACTTAACCAATATTCCGTCAGGAATATAACGTGTAATAACGGAGTTATTTAAACAAGTTGTTGATAACTTAAAACAATTTTGCTCAGCTGATGCTAAGTTAATAAGTACTGAGGTTATTGACGTTTGTGAAAGAAATTGCCAATCGGGTCACGAACGTTGACAAAGCGGTCAATGATTGAACGAACGCTGGCGTTCCTCGATCATTGTTTAATCAACTTTAACAAGTTAGGGGGCCAAAGGAGTTGATCATTTAACAGCCAAAGTGAAAGTTTGAATGAGCCCTGAAATTGTCGAGAACAGCTGAATGAACGAGAACAAAGTTTCATTCAGGGAATGAGTACTCACGGTGTTATCGATGACAGATTAATAAACTTCAACCGGTAATTGTTCCCGAGAAACTGGCAAGGATTAACTGGGTTATTGGCACGAAGCTGTTATTGACAATTAATTTGAAAATGCTATTGATAACTTAATCCATATTAAATGGATTACTGACAATTTAAAGATGTTATTGATAATTTGACGATTATTAACTGGTTTACTGATAATTTCAAGAGATTTTTGATGGTTTCAATGGAAGTTAATTGGGCTGTTTCTAATTTGAGAAAATTATTGATAATTTATTGAATATAAATCAATTGAAAAGTGTATTTATAAGTGAATGAATAATAATTTAACAATATTCAGCTAGTTGTTATGAATATGAAGAGGTTATTGATAATTTAAGGAATATTACCCAGGCTATCGACAATCTGAAGTCCTTTTTTTTAAACAATTCACTGAAAATTCACCGTGTTACTGCTGACTGAAGATATTTATTAATAACTGAAGGAAGGCTAACTGGGATGAGGGTAATTTGAAAACTTTCCTGGACAACTTAATAAATATTCACCAGAATATTGATATTGCAATAAATATCGACAATATAAGAGAAGGTATTGTTAATAATAGTAAAAATTAACCAAGTTATTGATAAACGGAAGATGTTACTTCTGATTTATGGAATACTAACAGGGTGATTGATAACTGGGAAACGTTATTTTAACGGAGTTATTGACAATTGAGGCCACATTAACTGGGTTGGTGCTAATTTGAAGACCTGAGTGATAATTGAATGAGTGTTTGCTGCGCTATCGCTAATTTATCAACAATTTATTCAGTAATAATGTGAGGAGGTTATTTATAACTTAACGCGCAGTTGGAAAAGGGGACGGAGAATCTGATCATGTGAAGGTGCTATTGATAATCGAATTGTGACTAAAAGTGTGAACCAAAAAATTGAAGAGATTATTGATAATTTGAATAGACCAGGTTATTGATACTTCTAACAACTTATTGAATTTTAACTGTTTTATCGATAATTTGGCGATGGTTTTGATAATTTAACGCACATTAAGTGGGGGTATCGATAAGTTGAAGAAGTTATTGATTATTGAACGAACTTTAACTGCGTTATCAATAGATTGAAGAGGTCAGTGACAACTTAAGGACGGTGAACAGAGTTATTGATGATGTGGAGAGGTTATCGATAACTTAGTGAATAGAAACCGGGTTTGGACGATAATTTAATAGATAATGTAATAAATAGGTAATTTAAGAAATGTTGATAATTTGAAGAAGTTTTCAACACATTGGGTTGAGAATTGACTGAATTTTAAATGGAGAAATGGTAATGTTACAAACATAGGTTGTGTAACGGGGCTAATGATAGTTTGAAAAAGCTCGTGATAACCCAGTGAATATTAACTGAGTTATCACGATTGTGAAAGGGCTATTCACAATTTAAGAAATATTGACGAGCTTATTAATAATGTGAAGAACGTATTGATAATTTAACGGCTCGTGCCTGGGTTACTGAAAAATCAAAAATGATTACTTACGCTAACGATAATTTAAAGAGCTTTTTTTGACAACGGATCCAAAGTAACTTGGTGTGAATTTACTGAAAAATAAACAGCTTTTGACAGTACGTTAAATTAAGGAATATGAATATAGACTGAACTGTAAGTAGAGAATATAATAAATATTAGCGGAATTATTTGTATTTGGAAGCGATTACTCACCCATCTACCGCTAATAAACGTTCATTAACTGGATTGTTTGAGAAGTTATTAACAGTTTAATGATTATAAGCTAGGTTGTTGATAATTTACTGAGTATTAACCGGGCTGCTGATAAATCGAAGAAGTTACTGACAATTTGACCGCAACGCAAGTGGCTTCGGGACAAGTTGTGGGAGCTCAATGGCTCTTTTCAGGGGTAACTGATTATTTTGGGAAAACGACCTGACTTATTGACAGTTTGAAGAAGTTACTGGCATTCGTTGACCAGGTCATTGACAAATTGAAGAGATAATTTAACGAAGGTGAACTGGGCTACAGGCAATATGCAGCCGGTGACAATCCAACGAAACTTCACTCTGTTTTTTGAACAAGGTTCTTGAGATGTTTTGTGAGTAATAACGGGGCTGTTGCAGCTGTGAAGATGATGGGGATGAATTCACGAATGTTAACCTGGCTATTAGTAATTTCAAAATGTTATTGATAAACTAATGAACTTTAACCAGGTTACTAATGATTTACCGCGGGGTGGGTGGTGGGGAGGTTAATTGGTAATCGAATTAATATGACAGATTTATTAAAATTTCATAAATATCAATCAGGCACTAACCAGATTATTGATAGTTTGACGATATTGATAACTTTATGAAGCTTGTAGGTGGCTATTGGTAATTAGGTTAACAAATAACACTTTATTGATAAGGGGAAGTAATTACTGACTATTCAATCAATATTAATCGGGCTGTTGGTAACGTTTAAAAGACAATTTAACGATATTAAATTTACAGATGGTAGTGACGATATAATAAATATTAATTGCGCTTTTGTTAATTCAAAGAACAAAGGCAATTTAAGAAATATTAACCAGGTTAATGATAAATTGAGTCTGGGAGTGACAGCTTTACGATAGTTTGATAAATTGTTGATAATTTCAAAAATATTAGTAGGTTATTGATAGGTTTCGACAATCTGATAACTACTAACTGACTTACTGACAGTTTAGTAACTATTAACTGGTTTGTAGATCATCTGATGGCATTGTTTATATAATAAATGTATTTATATTATTTAATAAGTGTGACCTAGTTTGAAAAACAATGAATATTAACAGGGAGAGTGAAGGTTTGAAGAGGTTATTGAGAAAGCGCTTCAACTCGATTACTGACCAGTGAACCAATCTGGAATTACTGAAAATATAACGAAACGCCGCCTGGATTAACGAGCGTTATTAAATCAATTTAAAGAGGTTAGTGTAAGTTTAAGGAATATGAACTCAGTTGCGGACAATTTGAAGATGCAGTTGACAACTTGATGTGACTGATAATTGAACGAGTAGAAATTTGAAGAGGCTATTGCGAAAGAATTGTAACTCGGTGAGTGAATATTGAACAGCTTTTGATAATACGTAGAAGTTAAAGACTGAGGCAGCATTTAGTTTAAAACAACAGAATTAATGATCATTTGAAGAGTTTAGCAATAATTTAATGATATTAACTGGATCCTTGATAATTTGGTGAAGTAATTGATAAATCGATAACCAGTTTATTGATAATTTGAAGAATTTATCAAGAATGAATATTAACTAGGTTATCGATAATCTGATTAATATTAACTGGGTAAGTGATAATATTTAATGACTATTAATTGACTTATTGTACGAGTTTAATAATTTAAAGAAAGATTTCTGGATTACTGATAATTTATTGAATATTAACTGGGTTATGGATAATCTAATGGATAATCTATAACAGGGTTATAGCTAATTTGAACTGGTTAGTGATAATTTTGATGAACATTAACCAGGTTATTGATAATTTAATGGATATTAACTGAGTTATAGATAATTTGAAAAAGTTAATAATAATTTTGAGAAATATCTTTCGGGTAGTTGATAATTTAACAAATATTAACCAGGTTATTGATAATTTAATGGATATTAACTAAGTTATAGATAATTTTAAAAAGTTAATAATAACTTTCAGAACTATCTTTTGGGTAATTAATAATTTAACAAATATTAACCAGGTTATTGATAATTTAATGGATATTAACTGAGTTATAGATAATTTCAACAAGTTAATAATAATTTTGAGAAATATCTTTCAGGTAGTTGACAATTTAACAAATATTAAACAGGTTATTGATTATTTAATGGATATTAACTGAGTTATAGGTAATATGAAAAAGTTAATCGTAACTTTCAGAACTATCTTTTGGGTAGTCGTTAATTTAAACAAATATTAACCAGGTTATTGATAATTTAATGGATATTAACTGAGTTATAGATAATTTGAAAAAGTTATTGCTAATTTTGAGAAATAACAACTGGGTAGTTGATAATTTAACGAATATTAACCAGGTTATTGATAACTTGAAAGTTGCGAATTGGGATATTGACAATTTGAAAACAGTATCGGTAAATTTGAAAAGTATTAACCAGGTTTTCGATAACTTTAACAGGGAATACTGACAATTCGAAGACTTTACTGATAAATTTGGAGAGTGTCAGCCTGAAATATTGACAAATCTGACGGTCATCAATATCGCTAAATCTCAAGAACGCCCTTAATAAATTAGAAGACGTTTATTCATCAATTTGACAAATGTCAGTGGGGGGCTAGTGATAAATCCAAAGAAAGTTCCGATCAATTTGGAGAAGATATTGACCAATTTGACAAACACCAATCGAGGGACACTGACCAATTCAAAGGAGGTACTGATGAATCTGAAGGAGGTACAGCTAAACTCAGATTTTTTTGTTCCGTTAGACACCAGTCATTCCAAAATAAGTCAACCAGGATGTGTATTAATAAATCCTGACGAGTATCAACTGGGAATATTGATAAATCCTCAAGAACGTCAACCAGGAATATTGATAAATCTGAACGACAAGCAGGAATATTGATAAGTCCTAAAGGACGTCAACCAGGAACATCGAGAAATTCGAAGGACGATAAGCAGGAATATTGATAAATCCAGAGAACATCAGCTGGGAATATTGATAAATCTGAAGAACCGATAAGCAGGAATATCGTTAAATCTGAAGAACAACAAGCAAGAATATGGATAACTCTTAAAGAACGTCAACCAGGAATATTGCTAAATCGGAAGAACAAACAGGAATATTGAAACATCCAGTGAACGTGAACCGGGAATATTGATAAATCTGAAGAACGTCAAGCGGAAATATTCTTAAATCTGAAGTACAACAAGCAGGAATATTGATAAAGCCAGAGAATGTCAACTGGGATTCTTAATAAATCCGAAAGTACGTCGACCAGGAATGTTGATAAGTCCGAGAGGACGTCGACCGGGAATGTTTACAAATCCAGAAGCACGTCGACCGGGAATGTTGACAAATCTGGAAACACGTCGACTGGGAATGTTTACAGATCCAGCAACACGTCAACTGGGAATGTTGACAAATCTGAAAGAATGTCGACTGGGAATGTTGACAAATCTGAAGCACGTCGACCGGGAATGTTTACAGATCCAGAAGAACGTCGACTGGGAATGTTGACAGATCTGGAAACACGTCGACTGGGAACGTTGACAGATCTGGAAGCACGTCGACCAGGAATGTTTACAAATCCGAAAGAACGTCGACCGGGAATGTTGACAATTCTGAAGCACGTCGACCGGGAATGTTGACAGATCTGGAAACACGTCGACCGGGAATGTTTACAGATCCGAAAGAACGTCGACCGGGAAACGTTGACAAATCTGAAGCGCGTCGACCGGGAACGTCGACAAATCCGGAAGCGCGTCGTCCGGGAACACTCGACCGGTCCCGAAGAACGCCGGCCGGCGGGCACTGACGCACCCCCCACCCCCGCCGAGGGAGGTCCAGCTGGGGTCAATGCGGAGGGGGACGTCACGAGAGGCCGGCGGGGACGGATTACCGCCGCCCCACCCCCCTTCGCCCTCTCTCTCTCTCCCCCGTCGCAGCTCGCCGTCCGAATCTCCGCGAGGGCTCGTCCGGGACTTGAGGGCGGGGGGGGGCGTCGGTGGTGGCGGGGGAGGGGCTGTCCAACGGGGAGCCAAGAGGGAGGGGAGGCTGGTGTTGGCGGGTGGGGAGAGAGCGACGACGGTCGTGAGGGTGGGGACGGTGGGGACGGTGGGTTTTTCTTTGGCGCGTCCCAGGTCCCTCGGGGTCACGACCCGGGGCTGGGGGAGCAGCTGCTCTCCTTTGCAGGCGCCATCTTGGAAAAGGCAGGCCGGAAGTGGAAGATGGCGCGATGACGTCACTTCCGACCGCCGCCCCCCCCGCCCCAGTGGTGGGGTGTGGTGTGGAGGAGGGACGGCCGACCTCACCAAGATGGCGGCCGGCCCGCGACAAGATGGCGGGCGGCCGCGACAAGATGGCGGCCGACCTCACCAAGATGGCGGCCACCAGGCAGCACTAGACAACTTTCCCCAGATCTTCACCCAATTCACATTATCTCACAGTTTTACTGATTTATCATCAAAAATACCGCATTTACAGGTTTATTTATCAATTAATCTGCATTATCTCTTAATTTAATTAATTTATCATCAAAAATACTGCATTTACAGGTTTATTTATCAATTAGTCTTCATTATCTCTTAATTTAATTAATTTATCATCAAAAATACCGCATTTACAGGTTTATTTATCAATTAATCTGCATTATCTCTTAATTTAACTGATTTATCATCAAAAATACTGCATTTACAGGTTTATTTATCAATTAGTCTTCATTATCTCTCAGTTTTACTGATTTATCATCAAAAATACTTCATTTAGAGGTTTATTTATCAATTAATCTGCATTATCTCTTAATTTAACTGATTTATCATCAAAAATACTTCATTTACAGGTTTATTTATCAATTAATCTGCATTCTGTCTCAATTTAACTGATTTATCATCAAAAATACTTCATTTACAAGTTTATTTGTCAATTAATTTGCATTCTGTCTCAATTTAAGTAATTTATGATCAAAAATACTTAATTTAGAGGTTTATTTATCATTTAATCTTCATTATCTCACAGTTTTACTGATTTATCATCAGAAATATTACATTTACAGGTTTATTTATCAATTAGTCTGCATTCTGTCTCAATTTAACTGATTTATCATCAAAAATACTTCATTTAGAGGTTTATTTATCAATTAGTCTTCATTATCTCTTAATTTAACTGATTTATCATCAAAAATACTTCATTTACAGGTTTATTTGTCAATTCATCTTCATTCTGTCTCAATTTAACTAATTTATGATCAAAAATTCTTAATTTAGAGGTTTATTTATCAATTAGTCTTCATTATCTCTCAGTTTTACTGATTTATCATCAAAAATGCTTCATTTACAGGTTTATTTATCAATTAATCTTCATTATTTCTTAATTTAACTGATTTATCATCAAAAATACTTCATTTACAGGTTTATTTGTCAATTAATCTGCATTCTGTCAATTAAAGTAATTTATGATCAAAAATACTTAATTTAGAGGTTTATTTATCAATTAATCTTCATTATCTTACAGTTTTACTGATTTATCATCAAAAATGCTTCATTTACAGGTTTATTTATCAATTAATCTGCATTCTGTCTTAATTTAACTGATTTATCATCAAAAATACTTCATTTAGAGGTTTATTTGTCAATTAATCTTCATTCTATCTCAATTTAACTGATTTATGATCAAAAATACTTCATTTAGAGGTTTATTTATCAATTAATCTTCATTATCTCACAGTTTTACTGATTTATCATCAAAAATACTTCATTTACAGGTTTATTTATCAATTAATCTGCATTCTGTCTCAATTTAACTGATTTATCATCAAAAATACTTCATTTAGAGGTTTATTTATCAATTAATCTTCATTACCTCACAGTTTTACTGATTTATCATCAAAAATACTTCATTTAGAGGTTTATTTATCAATTAATCTTCATTATCTCTTAATTTAACTGATTTATCATCAAAAATACTTTATTTTGATGTTTATTTATCAATTAATCTTCATTATCTCTTAATTTAACTGATTTATCATCAAAAATGCTTCATTTACAGGTTTATTTGTCAATTAATCTTCATTCTGTCTCAATTTAACTAATTTATCATCAAACATACTTCATTTACAGGTTTATTTATCAATTAATCTGCATTCTGTCTCAATTTAACTGATTTATCATCAAAAATACTTCATTTAGAGGTTTATTTATCAATTAATCTTCATTACCTCACAGGTTTACTGATTTATCATCAAAAATACTGCATTTACAGGTTTATTTATCAATTAATCTTCATTATCTCTTAATTTAACTGATTTATCATCAAAAATACTTCATTTACAGGTTTATTTATCAATTAATCTGCATTCTGTCTTAATTTAACTGATTTATCATCAAAAATACTTCATTTAGAGGTTTATTTATCAATTAATCTTCATTATCTCTTAATTTAACTGATTTATCATCAAAAATGCTGCATTTACAGGTTTATTTATCAATTAATCTGCATTCTGTCTTAATTTAACTGATTTATCATCAAAAATACTTCATTTAGAGGTTTATTTATCAATTAATCTTCATTATCTCTTAATTTTACTGATTTATCATCAAAAATACCGCATTTACAGGTTTATTTGTCAATTAGTCTGCATTCTGTCTCAATTTAACTGATTTATCATCAAAAATACTTAATTTAGAGGTTTATTTATCAATTAGTCTTCATTATCTCTTAATTTAACTGATTTATCATCAAAAATACTTCATTTACAGGTTTATTTGTCAATTCATCTTCATTCTGTCTCAATTTAACTAATTTATGATCAAAAATACTTAATTTAGAGGTTTATTTATCAATTAGTCTTCATTATCTCTCAGTTTTACTGATTTATCATCAAAAATGCTTCATTTAGAGGTTTATTTATCAATTAATCTTCATTATCTCTTAATTTAACTGATTTATCATCAAAAATACTTCATTTACAGGTTTATTTGTCAATTAATCTTCATTCTGTCTCAATTTAACTGATTTATGATCAAAAATACTTCATTTAGAGGTTTATTTATCAATTAATCTTCATTATCTCACAGTTTTACTGATTTATCATCAAAAATACTGCATTTACAGGTTTATTTGTCAATTAATCTTCATTCTGTCAATTTAACTAATTTATGATCAAAAATACTTCATTTAGATGTTTATTTATCAATTAGTCTGCATTATCTCTCAGTTTTACTGATTTATCATCAAAAATACTTCATTTAGAGGTTTATTTATCAATTAATCTGTATTATCTCTTAATTTAACTGATTTATCATCAAAAATGCTTCATTTACAGGTTTATTTGTCAATTAATCTTCATTCTGTCTCAATTTAACTAATTTATCATCAAACATACTTCATTTACAGGTTTATTTATCAATTAATCTGCATTCTGTCTCAATTTAACTGATTTATCATCAAAAATACTTCATTTAGAGGTTTATTTATCAATTAATCTTCATTACCTCACAGGTTTACTGATTTATCATCAAAAATACTGCATTTACAGGTTTATTTATCAATTAATCTTCATTATCTCTTAATTTAACTGATTTATCATCAAAAATACTTCATTTACAGGTTTATTTATCAATTAATCTGCATTCTGTCTTAATTTAACTGATTTATCATCAAAAATACTTCATTTAGAGGTTTATTTATCAATTAATCTTCATTATCTCTTAATTTAACTGATTTATCATCAAAAATGCTGCATTTACAGGTTTATTTATCAATTAATCTGCATTCTGTCTTAATTTAACTGATTTATCATCAAAAATACTTCATTTAGAGGTTTATTTATCAATTAATCTTCATTATCTCTTAATTTAACTGATTTATCATCAAAAATGCTGCATTTACAGGTTTATTTATCAATTAATCTGCATTCTGTCTTAATTTAACTGATTTATCATCAAAAATACTTCATTTAGAGGTTTATTTATCAATTAATCTTCATTATCTCTTAATTTTACTGATTTATCATCAAAAATACCGCATTTACAGGTTTATTTGTCAATTAGTCTGCATTCTGTCTCAATTTAACTGATTTATCATCAAAAATACTTAATTTAGAGGTTTATTTATCAATTAGTCTTCATTATCTCTTAATTTAACTGATTTATCATCAAAAATACTTCATTTACAGGTTTATTTGTCAATTCATCTTCATTCTGTCTCAATTTAACTAATTTATGATCAAAAATACTTAATTTAGAGGTTTATTTATCAATTAGTCTTCATTATCTCTCAGTTTTACTGATTTATCATCAAAAATGCTTCATTTAGAGGTTTATTTATCAATTAATCTTCATTATCTCTTAATTTAACTGATTTATCATCAAAAATACTTCATTTACAGGTTTATTTGTCAATTAATCTTCATTCTGTCTCAATTTAACTGATTTATGATCAAAAATACTTCATTTAGAGGTTTATTTATCAATTAATCTTCATTATCTCACAGTTTTACTGATTTATCATCAAAAATACTGCATTTACAGGTTTATTTGTCAATTAATCTTCATTCTGTCAATTTAACTAATTTATGATCAAAAATACTTCATTTAGATGTTTATTTATCAATTAGTCTGCATTATCTCTCAGTTTTACTGATTTATCATCAAAAATACTTCATTTAGAGGTTTATTTATCAATTAATCTGTATTATCTCTTAATTTAACTGATTTATCATCAAAAATGCTTCATTTACAGGTTTATTTGTCAATTAATCTTCATTCTGTCTCAATTTAACTAATTTATCATCAAACATACTTCATTTACAGGTTTATTTATCAATTAATCTGCATTCTGTCTCAATTTAACTGATTTATCATCAAAAATACTTCATTTAGAGGTTTATTTATCAATTAATCTTCATTACCTCACAGGTTTACTGATTTATCATCAAAAATACTGCATTTACAGGTTTATTTATCAATTAATCTTCATTATCTCTTAATTTAACTGATTTATCATCAAAAATACTTCATTTACAGGTTTATTTATCAATTAATCTGCATTCTGTCTTAATTTAACTGATTTATCATCAAAAATACTTCATTTAGAGGTTTATTTATCAATTAATCTTCATTATCTCTTAATTTAACTGATTTATCATCAAAAATGCTGCATTTACAGGTTTATTTATCAATTAATCTGCATTCTGTCTTAATTTAACTGATTTATCATCAAAAATACTTCATTTAGAGGTTTATTTATCAATTAATCTTCATTATCTCTTAATTTAACTGATTTATCATCAAAAATGCTGCATTTACAGGTTTATTTATCAATTAATCTGCATTCTGTCTTAATTTAACTGATTTATCATCAAAAATACTTCATTTAGAGGTTTATTTATCAATTAATCTTCATTATCTCTTAATTTTACTGATTTATCATCAAAAATACCGCATTTACAGGTTTATTTGTCAATTAGTCTGCATTCTGTCTCAATTTAACTGATTTATCATCAAAAATACTTAATTTAGAGGTTTATTTATCAATTAGTCTTCATTATCTCTTAATTTAACTGATTTATCATCAAAAATACTTCATTTACAGGTTTATTTGTCAATTCATCTTCATTCTGTCTCAATTTAACTAATTTATGATCAAAAATACTTAATTTAGAGGTTTATTTATCAATTAGTCTTCATTATCTCTCAGTTTTACTGATTTATCATCAAAAATGCTTCATTTAGAGGTTTATTTATCAATTAATCTTCATTATCTCTTAATTTAACTGATTTATCATCAAAAATACTTCATTTACAGGTTTATTTGTCAATTAATCTTCATTCTGTCTCAATTTAACTGATTTATGATCAAAAATACTTCATTTAGAGGTTTATTTATCAATTAATCTTCATTATCTCACAGTTTTACTGATTTATCATCAAAAATACTGCATTTACAGGTTTATTTGTCAATTAATCTTCATTCTGTCAATTTAACTAATTTATGATCAAAAATACTTCATTTAGATGTTTATTTATCAATTAGTCTGCATTATCTCTCAGTTTTACTGATTTATCATCAAAAATACTTCATTTAGAGGTTTATTTATCAATTAATCTGTATTATCTCTTAATTTCACTGATTTATCATCAAACATATTTCATTTACCGGATTATCTGTCTATTAATCTTCATTATCTCACAGTTTTACTGATTTATCTTCAAAAATACTTCATTTACAGGTTTATTTGTCAATTAATCTTCATTCTGTCTCAATTTTGCTAATTTATGATCAAAAATCCTTAATTTAGAGGTTTATTTATCAATTAGTCTTAATTATCTCTCGTATTTTACTGATTTATCATCAAAAATGTTATATTCAGAGGTTCACTTAACAATTAGCCTTCATTATCTCTCAGTTTTACTGATTTATCATCAAAATACTCTATTGTCAGGTTTATTTGTCAATTAGTCTTCATTCTGTCTCAGTTTTACTAATTTATCATCAACAATATTACGTTTAGAGATTTATTTATTAATTAGTCTTCATTATCTCTCAGTTTTACTGATTTACCATCAAAAATACTTTATTTACATGTTTATTTGTCAATTAATCTTCATTCTGTCTCAAATTTACTAATTTATTATCAAAACACTTCATCTTAAGGTTTATTTATCAATTAGTCTTCATTATCTCTCAGTTTTGCTGATTTATCATCAAAAATGTTTCATTTAGATGTTTATTTATCAATTAATCTGCATTATCTCTCAGTTTTGCTGATTTATCATCAAAAATGCTGATTTATCATTTAGAGGTTTATTTATCAATTAGTCTGAATTATCTCGCAGTTTTACTGATATATCATCAAAAATACTTCATTAAGATGTTTATTTATCAATTAGTTTTACTGATTTATCATCAAAAATGCTTCATTTAGAGGTTTATTTATCAATTAGTCTTCATTATCTCTAACTTTTACTGATTTATCATCAAAAATACTTCATTTAGAAGTTTGTTTATCAATTAGTCTGCATTATCTGTAAGTTTTAATGTTTTACCTTCAAAAATATGTCATTTACAGGATTATCTGTCTATTAATCTTCATTATCTCTCAATTTTACCACTTAATTATCAAAAATAATTCATTTAGAGGTTTATTTATCAATTAATCTGCATTATCTCTCAGTTTTGCTGATTTATCATAAAAAATAATTCATTTAGAGGTTTATTTATCAATTAATCTGCATTATCTCTCAGTTTTACTGATTTATCATAAAAAATACTTCATTTAGATGTTTATTTATCAATTAATCTGCATTATCTCTCAGTTTTGCTGATTTATCATCAAAAATGCTGATTTATCATTTAGAGGTTTATTTATCAATTAGTCTGCATTATCTCGCAGTTTTACTGATTTATCATAAATAAACCTCTAAATGAATTAATTTTTATCAATTAATCTGCATTATCTCTTAATTTCAGTGATTTATCATCAAAAAATTTCATTTACAGGATTATATATCAATTAATCTTCATTCACTCAATTTTACTGATTTATCATCAAAAATACTTCATTTACAGGTTTATTTGTCAGTTAGTCTTTATTATCTTTAAGTTTTACTAATTTATCATCTAAACGCTTCATCTCAAGGTTTATTTATCAATTAGTCTTAATTATCTCTCAGTTTTACTGATTTATCATCAGAAATATTACATTTACAGGTTTATTTATCAATTAGTCTGCATTCTGTCTCAATTTAACTGATTTGTCATCAAAAATACTTCATTTAGAGGTTTATTTATCAATTAGTCTTCATTATCTCTTAATTTAACTGATTTATCATCAAAAATACTTCATTTACAGGTTTATTTGTCAATTCATCTTCATTATGTCTCAATTTAACTAATTTATGATCAAAAATTCTTAATTTAGAGGTTTATTTATCAATTAGTCTTCATTATCTCTCAGTTTTACTGATTTATCATCAAAAATGCTTCATTTACAGGTTTATTTATCAATTAATCTTCATTATTTCTTAATTTAACTGATTTATCATCAAAAATACTTCATTTACAGGTTTATTTGTCAATTAATCTGCATTCTGTCAATTAAAGTAATTTATGATCAAAAATACTTAATTTAGAGGTTTATTTATCAATTAATCTTCATTATCTTACAGTTTTACTGATTTATCATCAAAAATGCTTCATTTACAGGTTTATTTATCAATTAATCTGCATTCTGTCTTAATTTAACTGATTTATCATCAAAAATACTTCATTTAGAGGTTTATTTGTCAATTAATCTTCATTCTATCTCAATTTAACTGATTTATGATCAAAAATACTTCATTTAGAGGTTTATTTATCAATTAATCTTCATTATCTCACAGTTTTACTGATTTATCATCAAAAATACTTCATTTACAGGTTTATTTATCAATTAATCTGCATTCTGTCTCAATTTAACTGATTTATCATCAAAAATACTTCATTTAGAGGTTTATTTATCAATTAATCTTCATTACCTCACAGTTTTACTGATTTATCATCAAAAATACTTCATTTAGAGGTTTATTTATCAATTAATCTTCATTATCTCTTAATTTAACTGATTTATCATCAAAAATACTTCATTTTGATGTTTATTTATCAATTAATCTTCATTATCTCTTAATTTAACTGATTTATCATCAAAAATGCTTCATTTACAGGTTTATTTGTCAATTAATCTTCATTCTGTCTCAATTTAACTAATTTATCATCAAACATACTTCATTTACAGGTTTATTTATCAATTAATCTGCATTCTGTCTCAATTTAACTGATTTATCATCAAAAATACTTCATTTAGAGGTTTATTTATCAATTAATCTTCATTACCTCACAGGTTTACTGATTTATCATCAAAAATACTGCATTTACAGGTTTATTTATCAATTAATCTTCATTATCTCTTAATTTAACTGATTTATCATCAAAAATACTTCATTTACAGGTTTATTTATCAATTAATCTGCATTCTGTCTTAATTTAACTGATTTATCATCAAAAATACTTCATTTAGAGGTTTATTTATCAATTAATCTTCATTATCTCTTAATTTAACTGATTTATCATCAAAAATGCTGCATTTACAGGTTTATTTATCAATTAATCTGCATTCTGTCTTAATTTAACTGATTTATCATCAAAAATACTTCATTTAGAGGTTTATTTATCAATTAATCTTCATTATCTCTTAATTTTACTGATTTATCATCAAAAATACCGCATTTACAGGTTTATTTGTCAATTAGTCTGCATTCTGTCTCAATTTAACTGATTTATCATCAAAAATACTTAATTTAGAGGTTTATTTATCAATTAGTCTTCATTATCTCTTAATTTAACTGATTTATCATCAAAAATACTTCATTTACAGGTTTATTTGTCAATTCATCTTCATTCTGTCTCAATTTAACTAATTTATGATCAAAAATACTTAATTTAGAGGTTTATTTATCAATTAGTCTTCATTATCTCTCAGTTTTACTGATTTATCATCAAAAATGCTTCATTTAGAGGTTTATTTATCAATTAATCTTCATTATCTCTTAATTTAACTGATTTATCATCAAAAATACTTCATTTACAGGTTTATTTGTCAATTAATCTTCATTCTGTCTCAATTTAACTGATTTATGATCAAAAATACTTCATTTAGAGGTTTATTTATCAATTAATCTTCATTATCTCACAGTTTTACTGATTTATCATCAAAAATACTGCATTTACAGGTTTATTTGTCAATTAATCTTCATTCTGTCAATTTAACTAATTTATGATCAAAAATACTTCATTTAGATGTTTATTTATCAATTAGTCTGCATTATCTCTCAGTTTTACTGATTTATCATCAAAAATACTTCATTTAGAGGTTTATTTATCAATTAATCTGTATTATCTCTTAATTTAACTGATTTATCATCAAAAATGCTTCATTTACAGGTTTATTTGTCAATTAATCTTCATTCTGTCTCAATTTAACTAATTTATCATCAAACATACTTCATTTACAGGTTTATTTATCAATTAATCTGCATTCTGTCTCAATTTAACTGATTTATCATCAAAAATACTTCATTTAGAGGTTTATTTATCAATTAATCTTCATTACCTCACAGGTTTACTGATTTATCATCAAAAATACTGCATTTACAGGTTTATTTATCAATTAATCTTCATTATCTCTTAATTTAACTGATTTATCATCAAAAATACTTCATTTACAGGTTTATTTATCAATTAATCTGCATTCTGTCTTAATTTAACTGATTTATCATCAAAAATACTTCATTTAGAGGTTTATTTATCAATTAATCTTCATTATCTCTTAATTTAACTGATTTATCATCAAAAATGCTGCATTTACAGGTTTATTTATCAATTAATCTGCATTCTGTCTTAATTTAACTGATTTATCATCAAAAATACTTCATTTAGAGGTTTATTTATCAATTAATCTTCATTATCTCTTAATTTAACTGATTTATCATCAAAAATGCTGCATTTACAGGTTTATTTATCAATTAATCTGCATTCTGTCTTAATTTAACTGATTTATCATCAAAAATACTTCATTTAGAGGTTTATTTATCAATTAATCTTCATTATCTCTTAATTTTACTGATTTATCATCAAAAATACCGCATTTACAGGTTTATTTGTCAATTAGTCTGCATTCTGTCTCAATTTAACTGATTTATCATCAAAAATACTTAATTTAGAGGTTTATTTATCAATTAGTCTTCATTATCTCTTAATTTAACTGATTTATCATCAAAAATACTTCATTTACAGGTTTATTTGTCAATTCATCTTCATTCTGTCTCAATTTAACTAATTTATGATCAAAAATACTTAATTTAGAGGTTTATTTATCAATTAGTCTTCATTATCTCTCAGTTTTACTGATTTATCATCAAAAATGCTTCATTTAGAGGTTTATTTATCAATTAATCTTCATTATCTCTTAATTTAACTGATTTATCATCAAAAATACTTCATTTACAGGTTTATTTGTCAATTAATCTTCATTCTGTCTCAATTTAACTGATTTATGATCAAAAATACTTCATTTAGAGGTTTATTTATCAATTAATCTTCATTATCTCACAGTTTTACTGATTTATCATCAAAAATACTGCATTTACAGGTTTATTTGTCAATTAATCTTCATTCTGTCAATTTAACTAATTTATGATCAAAAATACTTCATTTAGATGTTTATTTATCAATTAGTCTGCATTATCTCTCAGTTTTACTGATTTATCATCAAAAATACTTCATTTAGAGGTTTATTTATCAATTAATCTGTATTATCTCTTAATTTCACTGATTTATCATCAAACATATTTCATTTACCGGATTATCTGTCTATTAATCTTCATTATCTCACAGTTTTACTGATTTATCTTCAAAAATACTTCATTTACAGGTTTATTTGTCAATTAATCTTCATTCTGTCTCAATTTTGCTAATTTATGATCAAAAATCCTTAATTTAGAGGTTTATTTATCAATTAGTCTTAATTATCTCTCGTATTTTACTGATTTATCATCAAAAATGTTATATTCAGAGGTTCACTTAACAATTAGCCTTCATTATCTCTCAGTTTTACTGATTTATCATCAAAATACTCTATTGTCAGGTTTATTTGTCAATTAGTCTTCATTCTGTCTCAGTTTTACTAATTTATCATCAACAATATTACGTTTAGAGATTTATTTATTAATTAGTCTTCATTATCTCTCAGTTTTACTGATTTACCATCAAAAATACTTTATTTACATGTTTATTTGTCAATTAATCTTCATTCTGTCTCAAATTTACTAATTTATTATCAAAACACTTCATCTTAAGGTTTATTTATCAATTAGTCTTCATTATCTCTCAGTTTTGCTGATTTATCATCAAAAATGTTTCATTTAGATGTTTATTTATCAATTAATCTGCATTATCTCTCAGTTTTGCTGATTTATCATCAAAAATGCTGATTTATCATTTAGAGGTTTATTTATCAATTAGTCTGAATTATCTCGCAGTTTTACTGATATATCATCAAAAATACTTCATTAAGATGTTTATTTATCAATTAGTTTTACTGATTTATCATCAAAAATGCTTCATTTAGAGGTTTATTTATCAATTAGTCTTCATTATCTCTAACTTTTACTGATTTATCATCAAAAATACTTCATTTAGAAGTTTGTTTATCAATTAGTCTGCATTATCTGTAAGTTTTAATGTTTTACCTTCAAAAATATGTCATTTACAGGATTATCTGTCTATTAATCTTCATTATCTCTCAATTTTACCACTTAATTATCAAAAATAATTCATTTAGAGGTTTATTTATCAATTAATCTGCATTATCTCTCAGTTTTGCTGATTTATCATAAAAAATAATTCATTTAGAGGTTTATTTATCAATTAATCTGCATTATCTCTCAGTTTTACTGATTTATCATAAAAAATACTTCATTTAGATGTTTATTTATCAATTAATCTGCATTATCTCTCAGTTTTGCTGATTTATCATCAAAAATGCTGATTTATCATTTAGAGGTTTATTTATCAATTAGTCTGCATTATCTCGCAGTTTTACTGATTTATCATAAATAAACCTCTAAATGAATTAATTTTTATCAATTAATCTGCATTATCTCTTAATTTCAGTGATTTATCATCAAAAAATTTCATTTACAGGATTATATATCAATTAATCTTCATTCACTCAATTTTACTGATTTATCATCAAAAATACTTCATTTACAGGTTTATTTGTCAGTTAGTCTTTATTATCTTTAAGTTTTACTAATTTATCATCTAAACGCTTCATCTCAAGGTTTATTTATCAATTAGTCTTAATTATCTCTCAGTTTTACTGATTTAGCATAAAAAATATTACATTTAGAGGTTTATTTATGAATTAGTTTTCATTATCTCTCAATTTTACTGATTTATCATCAAAACACTTAATCTTGAGGTTCATTTATCAATTAATCGGCATTATCTCTCAGTTTTACTGATTTATCATCAAAAATGTTACATTTAGATGTTTATTTATCAATTAATCAGCATTATCTCTTAATTTCACTGATTTATCATCAAACATATTTCATTTACAGGATTATCTATGAATTAATCTTCATTATCTCTCAATTTTACTGATTTATCATCAAAAATACTTGGTTTAGAGGTTTATTTATCAATTAGTTCTTCATTATCGCTCAGTTTTACTGATTTACCATCAAAAATACTTCATTTACAGGTTTATTTATCAATTAATCTGCATTATCTCGCAGTTTTACTGCTTAATCGTCAAAAGTACCACATTTAGAGCTTTATTTGTCAGTTAGTCTTCATTTTCTCTCAATTTTACTGATTTATCATCAAAAATACTTCATTTACGGGTTTAGTTATCAATTAATTGTCATTCTCTCAGTTTTACTGATTTATTATCAAAAATATTTTAATTACAGGTTTATTTATTAATTAGTCTTCACTATCTCTCAGTGTTACAGGTATATCATTAAAAATACTTCATTTACAGGTTTTCTAATCAATTAGGTTTCACTATTTCTCAGTTTTACTGATTTATCACCAAAAATACTTCATTTAGAGGTTTATTTATCAATTAGTCTTCATTATCTCTCAGCTTTACTGATTTATCCCGAAACGTACTTCATTTATGGGTTTAGTTATCAATTAATCGTCATTATCTCTCAGTTTTACTGATTTATCATCAAAAATGCTACATTTACAGGGTTTTAAAAAAATCAATTAGATTTCGTTATGTCTCAGTTTTACGGATTTATAATCAAAAATACTTCTTGTGCAATTCTGGTCTCCTTCCTATCGGAAAGATGTTGTGAAACTTGAAAGGGTTCGGAAAAGATTTCCAAGGATGTTGGAGGGTTTGAGCTACAGGGAGAGGCCGAACGAGCCGAGGGCTGTTTTCCCTGGAGCGTCGGAGGCCGAGGGGGTGACCCTTATAGAGGTTTACAAAATTATGAGGAGGGTAAATCGACAAGGTCTTTTCCCTGGGGTCGGGGAGTCCAGAACTAGACGGGCATAAGTTTAGGGTGAGAGGGGAAGGATATGAAAGAGACCTAAGGGGCAACTTTTTCACACAGAGGGTGGTACGTGTATGGAATGAGCTGCCAGAGGAAGTGGTGGAGGCTGGTACAATTGCAACATTGAAGAGACATTTGCAGGGGTGTATGAATAGGAAGGATTTGGAGGGGTATGGGGCAGGTTCTAGATTGGGTTGGGATATCTGGTCGGCATGGACGGGTTGGGCCGAAGGGTCTGTTTCCGTGCTGTAGTCTCCATTATCTGTCAGTTTTACAGATTTATCATCAAAAATAGTTCATTCAGAGGTTTATTTATCAATTAGTCTCCATTATCTCTCAGCTTTACTGATTTATCATGAAACATACTTCATTTATGGGTTTAGTTATCTTCGTTATCTCGCAGTTTACACAGTTATTATCAAAACTACTTGACTTAGTTGTTAATTATCAATTACTCTTTATTATCTCTCAGTTTAACCGGTTTATCTTCTAAGATACTTTATTTAAAGGTTTAATTATTAACTAATGGTCATAATCTTTCAGTTTCTCTGATTTAGTCATTAAAATTGCTTCATTTAGAGGTTGATTTATCCATTCGACTTCATTGTCTCAGTTTTACTGATTTATCGTCAAAATTACTAACAGTTTAACTATCAATTAACCTTTATTATCTCTCAGATTTAGTTTTATTATTAAAAAAACTTTACTTACACATTTATTTATCAATTAGCCTTAGTTATCTCTCAGTTTTACTGATTAAACATCAAAAATACTTCATTTACAGGTTTACTTATTAATTCGTCTTCATTATCTCTGTTTTTAGTGATTGATGATGAAAAAAAGTTAATTTGCAGATTTAAATATCAATTAGTTTTCAATATCTCTCAGTTTAATGACTTAGCATCAAAAATACTTCACTTAAAGACTTAAGTATTAGGTCGTCTTTATTATCTCTCCGTTTTACTGATTTATTCTCAAAAATACTTCACTTACAGCTTTCGTTATCAATTAGTCTTCACTACCTCTAAGTTTTACTGATTTAGAGTCACAGTGTCATTGAAACAGACCCTTCGGTCCAACCCGTCCATGCCAGCCCAGATATCCCAACCCAATCTAGTCCCCACCTACCAGCGCCCGGCCCATACCCCTCCAAACCCTTCCTCTTCACATACCCATCCAAATGCCTCTTCAATGCTGCAATTGTACCAGCCTCCATCACATCCTCTGGCATCTCATTCCATACACCCTCTGAGTGAGAAGGTTGCTCCTTTGGTCTCTTTTCTGTTTTTCCCCTCACATCCTGTTTTAAAGGCATCTGGAGGGGTATATGAAGAGGAAGGGTTTGGCGGGATACTGATTAGGTCTTTGTAACCACGAAGAGTCCCAAGAAAGCTTGTTGTAGATGACCCCCTCCACTCCCAGGAGCTTGTCGCTCTCCACTCCTTCCACCTCTGCGCTGTTCATGTGTCAATGACTGGTTTTCCCGGCGTTGAGAGCGCGGTTGTTCTCCCTGCGCCATTTTTTCCACCTCCAGTCTGTTTCGTCGCCATCTGAGATTCGACCGACGATGGTGGCGTCATCAGCGAACTTGCCAGTGGCATTCACACGTATAACTCACAGGTTTATTTCGCAATTAAGCTTCGTTATCTCTCAATTTTACTGATTTGTCGTCACATTAGATGAGATTAGATGACTTACAGTGTGGAAACAGGCCCTTCGGCCCAACAAGTCCACACCGCCCCGCCGAAGCGCAACCCCCTACATCTTACCCCTTACCTAACGCTACGGGCAATTGAGCGTGGCCAATTCACCCTGACCTGCACATCTTTGGACTGTGGGAGGAAACCCACGCAGACACGGGGGAGAATGTGCAAACTCCACACAGTCAGTCGCCTGAGGCGGGAATCGAACCCGGGTCTCTTGGTGCTGTGAGGCAGCATCGGCTAACCACCGTGCCGCCCAATAAATCCTTGATTGCGAGGTTTACTTATCAACCAATCTCCTGGTTTGGGGATTAATCATTAAACCTGTCAATGAAGTATCTTTGATATTGAATTCATCCACGTTATCTCTCAAGTTCGGTGATTTGTCATCGGAAAACCAAATCCCTCAGTTAAGAGTTAAATGATTAGTCTTTATTTTCTCTGTCCACTTCGAGATTTATTCTCAAACAGACCGTTATGGTCACTCATTGGCTTTCATTCTCGTCCTCCAGGGTGGTCTGGTGGTGGGCGCTGCCGCCTCACAGCGCCAGGGAGCCAGGTGCGATTCCAGCCTCAGGTCCGTGGGAGCGGGGCAGTAGGGAGTGGGGCAGTAGGGGTGGGACGCTCCGCGGGAGGGGCCGATGGGCCGAATGGGCTGCTCCCAGGCGCTGGGAATTCTGGGGACCGAGTCGCGACTTACGACGGAAAATTCCTGCCCCCCCTCCCCCCCCCCCCCCCGCCAGATTGTCGATCTTCAGTTCGTGAGCTGTCATTTAGAATCCCACATTCGCAGATTGAGCTACGACTTAATTAATCCCCGTTATCTCTGAATGTTAGTGCGTTACCGTTAAACAGTCAGCATTCATCGGCCGAAACGTAATTAATCCCCGTTACCTCTGAATGTTAGTGCGTTACCGTTAAACAGTCGGCATTCATCGGCCGAAACGTAATTAATCTTCGTTACCTCTGAATGTTAGTGCGTTACCGTTAAACAGTCGGCATTCATCGGCCGAAACGTAATTAATCTTCGTTACCTCTGAATTTCGGTCACCTCGCATCAAGATTAGAGTCGCAAAGGTGGACAGCGTGGAAACAGAACCTTCGGCCCAACCCGCCCTGATATCCCAACCCAATCTAGTCCCCACCCGCCAGCACCCGGCCCATATCCCTCCAAACCCTTCCCATTCATACACCCATCCAAATGCCTCTTAAATGTTGCATTGTACTAGCCTCCACCACTTCCTCTGGCAGCTCATTCCATACACGGACCACCCTCTGGGTGGAAAAAGTTGCCCCTTTTATATCTTTCCCCCCTCTCACCCTAAACCCACGCCCCTCTACTTCTGGACTCCCCCACCCCAGGGGAAAAGACTTTGTTTCCCCTATCCATGCACCCCCCCCCTCCCCCAACCTCATCATTTTCTCTCTCAGGTCACCCCCCTCAGCCTCCGACGCTCCGGGGAAACCAGCCCTCGGCCTGTTCGGCCTCCCCCCCCCTTTCGCCCAAACCCTCCGACCTCCTTGGAAATCTTTTCCGAACCCTTTCAAGTTTCACAACATCCTTCCGATAGACCAGAATTGCGCACAGTATTCCACTTCAATGTCCCGTACAGCCGCAACATGACCTCCCAACTCCTGCACATCATACTCGGAGGGATTGAATAATTCTTTATTTCCTTATCGTTAGACTTGGTGCATCTAGCGTTTGAATTATTAATTCGTCTCCCAGTATCTGTTGCATTCGAGTGATTAATCGTTCGAAATCCTACGTTGATGTGCTTAGTTATCATTGTTTTGTTCTCGAACCCGAACGGGTGATTTATCACCAGAACCGCTGCCTCACAGCGCCTGGGTTCGATTCCCCGCCTCAGGCGACTGACCGTGTGGAGTTTGCACGTTTCCCCCCCCCCCCCCCACCCCCCACCGTGTCTGCGTGGGTTTCCTCCCACAGTCCAAAGACGTGCAGCTCAGGGCGAATTGGCCCACGCTAAATTGCCCGCAGTGTTAGGTAAAGGGGTAAATGTTAGGGGTATGGGTGGGTTGGGCTTCGGCGGGGGGCGGTGTGGACCTTGTTGGGCCGAAGGGCCTGTTGTCCACACTGTAACGTAATCTAAAAAAAAACAAAAGGATGTGGACGTCTTGGGAGAGGAGCTTAATGAGGACGTTGCCTGGTTACGGAAGGTGTTAGCTCTGAAGGGAAGTTGAGTCGGTTAGGATTGTCTTGGTGAGAAAAAAAAAAGGGAGATTGAGGGGGTGGGGGGTGGAATCTGATCGAGGCCTACAAAATCATGAAGGGTTGAGGGTGTAGGTTTGACATCCAGGGCGTTTCATTACCTGGGCTGGGTAACATCATCAATGGCGACCTCCAAGTGAAGCCAAAGCTGTTGTCTCCTGCTTTCGATGTGTATCTTTCTCCTGGACGGGGGTTTGTGCTGATACCACTCCATTTCGGTTTTCTGAGGGGTTGGTAGGTGGGCGTCGCGATCTACGCGTTTGTCGATGGGGCGTTTGTGGTTGGTAGCGCCAGGCCTCCAGCAATTCTCTGCTTAGCCTGTCCCAGGCTAGGTGTGTCGCCCACCCCCCCCCCCCCCCCACTCAACCGTCGAAAGGGTGGCTTTTTCTCATCTGTGTGTAGGGCCGCGAGGGAGGGAGGGAGGGTCGTGTCTTTTTGCGGCCAGCTGCTGCTCGCGTACCCTGGGGGGGGGGGGCGAACCTTCTTCCCAGTTTGCGGGGAGTCCTCGCGCGGAATCTTTCGGAGACGACGTCGGTTTCGTCCCTGGGTCGTCCCGGGCCTTTTAAGTCTGCCAGTCTCGGTTCGAGAGTGTCGGTGGGGTTTTATTTTGTTTTTCGCGCGCTGCCAGGATTCCGAGGGGGGTGGGGGGGGGGGGTGGTTCTCAGTCGCCCGGCTGCCATTTCTGAAACTTCTTTGGTGCTTGGTAAGGTGGGTTCGGGTTTCTGGCTGCGTCCGGTCTGACGGGCCGTGGTTGGTTCCTGAGGAATCTGCAGGCGCTGGGTTAGCTTTTTCTCCCCCACCTCCCTCCCCCCCCCCCCCCCAAGGGTGAGGGATTCAGTAGCGAGAGGGCGTCGCTTACAAAGTGGGAGGTGGAGCGTTTAAGGGGGAGGGGGGGAGGGGGGGTACACACGGC
>NW_027310377.1:5000-7500 GCF_047496795.1 Chiloscyllium punctatum
GGGGCCGCAAAGTGCGTTCAAAGTGTCGATGATCAATGTGTCCTGCAATTCACATTAATTCTCGCAGCTAGCTGCGTTCGTCATCGACGCACGAGCCGAGTGATCCACCGTCAAGAGTTGTCTGAGTTTGTTTTAGGTCTCTCCCTCGCCAGAGGAAAGCGACCCGGACCGCACATACGCTCCCCACCTTGAGCTACAGCCACCTGCACGCCGGCGTGCGGGCGGAGCAGGGTGGCGTGAAGCGATGGGGAGCACCATCCTGGTGCGGCCCGCAGAAACATACGTCTATTGGGGGGAGGAGGACAGGGCGCCCAAGAGGCGATGCGTGCCCCAACGCACCGCAGCGACGGAGGCAGGATCACCGCCACCATGTCGCCCGCCTAGTATCACGAGGCGTGCAGCAGCTTTGCCCTAGGAAAAGCAGAGGCGGGAACGGGCACCGGCCATCGGTTCGGCAGCGTCACTGACGCGTGCACGTGGCGGCGTGTCGGCGAGCGGACTTCCTGCGAGGAGGCGGGGGCGGCACTCGCCCGAGCAGACGCCCGCCCGGCCCAGCCACCGCCGAGGTGGACTGGGAGTCGCGGCAACGGCTCGTCATACTCGTTCCCACACTCACAGCGCAGCTTGCCCGCAAGCCACCGACCACCGATCGACGCCAGGCGCCCCGACCGAGAGCGGGATCGCTCGTTCGCCCTGCTGGCAGTTCGCTGGGGATCACTACTGCACGGAGCTCGGAGACCGACGGGCGGCAACTCGAGAGTCTTTAAACCACCACCCCCATCCCGCAAGTGCAAAGAGGCTGTATACGCACAGACGGGTGAGGGGAATAGGTACCCCGTCGGGTTTGAAGGGAGCGTGACTAGATAGCAACGATGTAAACCCAGCCGATTTGGGAGCGAAAGACCGGCGCCTGCATCACCGGCTTCGTTTCCCGTGGCTGGAGAGTACACCGAAACCCTCCGTCTGTCGCGAGCTCCCGACGACGCGGTGCCGCCAAGCAGCAGGGCCGGACCTGGTGTGGCTCCCCTCGTCGATCACAGACCGGTCGGCACTACTGACGAGACGGTGGAACGGGCTTCGCCCCTTGTGACGAAGGGTGATGCGAACCCGCCCGCCCGCGTGCGTTCGGGGTGGACTCGGCAAACGGAGATTTGAAATCGGAAAGTGTCCTCCTGCCCCGCGCAGGTAGGCGCCCAACAGTTGTGGGGGGTTTGGCGGTGACCACGGCTGCAGGGCCTGCTACCCCGACGAGCTCTCCTGCTGGCCCCGAAACCACCCTCGCGAGACAAGTTGAAACGGAAACGGGCGTACCCCCAAGCCGACGATCCTTTCTTATTTGTTACTTTTTTTTTCACTTGCTCGAGTTGTGGCGATTTGGCGGTGACCACGGCTGCAGGGCCTGCTACCCCGACGAGCTCTCCTGCTGGCCCCGAAACCACCCTCGCGAGACAAGTTGAAACGGAAACGGGCGTACCCCCAAGCCGACAGAGATCCTTTCTTATTTGTTACTTTTTTTTTTCACTTGCTCGAGTTGTGGGGGTTTGGCGGTGACCACGGCTGCAGGGCCTGCTACCCCGACGAGCTCTCCTGCTGGCCCCGAAACCACCCTCGCGAGACAAGTTGAAACGGAAACGGGCGTACCCCCAAGCCGACGATCCTTTCTTATTTGTTACTTTTTTTTTTCACTTGCTCGAGTTGTGGGGGTTTGGCGGTGACCACGGCTGCAGGGCCTGCTACCCCGACGAGCTCTCCTGCTGGCCCCGAAACCACCCTCGCGAGACAAGTTGAAACGGAAACGGGCGTACCCCCAAGCCGACGATCCTTTCTTATTTGTTACTTTTTTTTTCACTTGCTCGAGTTGTGGGGGTTTGGCGGTGACCACGGCTGCAGGGCCTGCTACCCCGACGAGCTCTCCTGCTGGCCCCGAAACCACCCTCGCGAGACAAGTTGAAACGGAAACGGGCGTACCCCCAAGCCGACGATCCTTTCTTATTTGTTACTTTTTTTTTCACTTGCTCGAGTTGTGGGGGTTTGGCGGTGACCACGGCTGCAGGGCCTGCTACCCCGACGAGCTCTCCTGCTGGCCCCGAAACCACCCTCGCGAGACAAGTTGAAACGGAAACGGGCGTACCCCCAAGCCGACAGAGATGCTTTCGCTCCTGTTACTTTTTTTTTCACTTGCTCGAGTTGTGGGGGTTTGGCGGTGACCACGGCTGCAGGGCCTGCTACCCCGACGAGCTCTCCTGCTGGCCCCGAAACCACCCTCGCGAGACAAGTTGAAACGGAAACGGGCGTACCCCCAAGCCGACAGAGATCCTTTCGTACTTGAACCAACACAAAGTTTGTCACGTTTTATTTTTACGAGTGATCGACCGTCAAGATTTGTCTCTGAGTTTGCTTAAGGTCTCTCCCTCGCCAGAGGAAAGCCACCCGGACCGCACATACACTCCCCACCTTTAGCAGCAGCCACCTGCACGCCGGCGTGCGGGCGGAGCAGGGT
>NW_027310377.1:12500-27500 GCF_047496795.1 Chiloscyllium punctatum
GAGGAGGACCAGACTATTCACAGATAGCGGCCCAACGACTCCCAGAGCCGGTCGTGCGGCGCGCGAGGTCTGCTCTCTTCACAAGAGGCTTTATTAGGGAGTGCTAAGGCAAGGTTCTGTGCCCTCCACCCTCATCGCAACACCCATGGGAGCCTCCGGTCGTCAATAGACCGCCGCACCGGCCTCTGACTGACTCTCAGAATGGACGGAAAGAGCCGGGTAAGCCTTTCAAAAGATTCGACCACGTGCCGAAAACTTTAGACTTCCGTGAGCTCTCCGGCTTGCACCGAGACCCGAAGTCGACGTGCTAAGCACCACGGGACCCCTTTCGCCTGCAGGTCCCGAGCCGCCTTTATTTGCTGTTACGAGCATCGTGTGCCCCATACCTGCGTGACGAGCACCGCAGGGCGGCAGAGCCATCGCACTTGGCCGGGTGGCAGAGGAGGACCAGACTATTCACAGATAGCGGCCCAACGACTCCCAGAGCCGGTCGTGCGGCGCGCGAGGTCTGCTCTCTTCACAAGAGGCTTTATTAGGGAGTGCTAAGGCAAGGTTCTGTGCCCTCCACCCTCATCGCAACACCCATGGGAGCCTCCGGTCGTCAATAGACCGCCGCACCGGCCTCTGACTGACTCTCAGAATGGACGGAAAGAGCCGGGTAAGCCTTTCAAAAGATTCGACCACGTGCCGAAAACTTTAGACTTCCGTGAGCTCTCCGGCTTGCACCGAGACCCGAAGTCGACGTGCTAAGCACCACGGGACCCCTTTCGCCTGCAGGTCCCGAGCCGCCTTTATTTGCTGTTACGAGCATCGTGTGCCCCATACCTGCGTGACGAGCACCGCAGGGCGGCAGAGCCATCGCACTTGGCCGGGTGGCAGAGGAGGACCAGACTATTCACAGATAGCGGCCCAACGACTCCCAGAGCCGGTCGTGCGGCGCGCGAGGTCTGCTCTCATCACAAGAGGCTTTAGGGAGTGCTCAGGCAAGGGTCAGCCCGCAGCCTTCCTGGCAACACCCAGGGGAACCAGGCCACTCGCGTCTCTCGCCTTCATTTTCGACACGAGCGCCTGCGGAGGGCCACCACCCCCTCCGATTGTCAAGAGACCTCCGCACCGGCCTCTGACTTACTCTCAGAATGGACGGAAAGAGCCGGGTAAGCCTTTGAAAAGATTCGACCACGTGCCGAAAACTTTAGACTTCCGTGAGCTCTCCGGCTTGCACCGAGACCCGAAGTCGACGTGCTTAGCACCACGGGACCCCTTTCGCCTGCAGGTCCCGAGCCGCCTTTTATTTTTGTTACGAGTATCGTGTTCCCCAAACCTGGGTGACGAGCACCGCAGGGCGGCAGAGCCATCGCGCTTGTCCGGGTGGCAGAGGAGGACCAGACTATTCACAAATAGCGGCCCAACGACTCCCAGAGCCGGTCGTGCGGCAGGCGAGGTCTGCTCTCATCACAAGAGGCTTTAGGGAGTGCTCAGGCAACGGTCAGCCCGCAGCCTTCTTGGCAACACCCAAGGGAACCAGGCCACTCGCGTCTCTCGCCTTCATTTTGGACACGAGCGCCTGTGGAGGGACGGCCGGAGTCAACGTGGGGTTTGCCCGCCCTCCAATAGTGTCAAAAGACCGCCGCACAAGTCTCTGACTGACTCTTAGAACAGACAGAAAGAGTTTGTCAAATCTGTCAAAAAATTGACAAAGTGTCAAAAATTCGACTTCCAAGAGCTCTCCGGCATGCACTCATACCTGTCATTAAAGTGCTATGCCCGTGGAACCGTTTTTCGGATGCCTTTCAGAACGGTCCCGCGCCGCCATTTTGTTCTAAAAATCGTGTTCCCATATATCTCCGGGTACCCCGCCAACCTCACTGCGGAAAAACTACAAGTGGCACTGAATGGGTCTGAATTCCAAATTTGACTGCATCGGTCTGGAACTCGGTCCGGTCAAAACCGTTTGGATTTTTCTCGGTCCGGACTTCCGCGACAGACAAAGTTAAAGTTTTCGGGCTGCAGGCACAAAACGACAGCTGGCCATTTGCCGGGCTCAATTCACCCAATTCCTCCGGCACTTCGGAGCACATGTTCGGTGTAAGTTTGCGAATCTTTCCCGATGCTGCAGCATTTTCCTCCGCTGACACTTAGAATATTTTTCACACTTTGCTGAAAATTTTTCTAAGTGTTTTTTTCCAAGTTTTCCTGGTTACTGATTTCTTCTTTTTAAACATTTTTCTAAGTTTTTCTGGTTACTGATTTCTTCTTTTTAAACATTTTTCGCAGTTTGTCTGGTTACTGATTTCTTCTTTTTAAACATTTTTCGCCGTTTTTCTGGTTACTGATTTCTTCTTTTTAAACATTTTTCGCCGTTTTTCTGGTTACTCATTTCTTCTTTTTAAACATTTTTCTAAGTTTTTCTGGTTACTGATTTCTTCTTTTTAAACATTTTTCTAAGTTTTTCTGGTTACTCATTTCTTCTTTTTAAACATTTTTCTAAGTTTTTCTGGTTACTCACTTCTTCTTTTTAAACATTTTTCTAAGTTTTTCTGGTTACTGATTTCTTCTTTTTAAACATTTTTCGCCGTTTTTCTGGTTACTGATTTCTTCTTTTTAAACATTTTTCGCCGTTTTTCTGGTTACTGATTTCTTCTTTTTAAACATTTTTCTAAGTTTTTCTGGTTACTCATTTCTTCTTTTTAAACATTTTTCTAAGTTTTTCTGGTTACTGATTTCTTCTTTTTAAACATTTTTCTAAGTTTTTCTGGTTACTCATTTCTTCTTTTTAAACATTTTTCTAAGTTTTCCTGGTTACTCACTTCTTCTTTTTAAACATTTTTCTAAGTTTTTCTGGTTACTGATTTCTTCTTTTTAAACATTTTTCTAAGTTTTTCTGGTTACTCATTTCTTCTTTTTAAACATTTTTCTAAGTTTTTCTGGTTACTGACTTCTTCTTTTTAAACATTTTTCGCAGTTTGTCTGGTTACTGATTTCTTCTTTTTAAACATTTTTCGCCGTTTTTCTGGTTACTGATTTCTTCTTTTTAAACATTTTTCTAAGTTTTTCTGGTTACTCACTTCTTCTTTTTAAACATTTTTCTAAGTTTTCCTGGTTACTGATTTCTTCTTTTTAAACATTTTTCTAAGTTTTTCTGGTTACTGATTTCTTCTTTTTAAACATTTTTCTAAGTTTTTCTGGTTACTGATTTCTTCTTTTTAAACATTTTTCGCAGTTTGTCTGGTTAATGATTTCTTCTTTTTAAACATTTTTCTAAGTTTGTCTGGTTACTGATTTCTTCTTTTTAAACATTTTTCTAAGTTTTTCTGGTTACTCACTTCTTCTTTTTAAACATTTTTCTAAGTTTTCCTGGTTACTCATTTCTTCTTTTTAAACATTTTTCGCAGTTTTTCTGGTTACTGATTTCTTCTTTTTAAACATTTTTCTAAGTTTTCCTGGTTACTGATTTCTTCTTTTTAAACATTTTTCTAAGTTTTTCTGGTTACTGATTTCTTCTTTTTAAACATTTTTCTAAGTTTTTCTGGTTACTGATTTCTTCTTTTTAAACATTTTTCTAAGTTTTTCTGGTTACTCACTTCTTCTTTTTAAACATTTTTCTAAGTTTTTCTGGTTACTCACTTCTTCTTTTGAAACATTTTTCTAAGTTTTTCTGGTTACTGATTTCTTCTTTTTAAACATTTTTCTAAGTTTTTCTGGTTACTGATTTCTTCTTTTTAAACATTTTTCGCAGTTTGTCTGGTTACTGATTTCTTCTTTTTAAACATTTTTCGCCGTTTTTCTGGTTACTGATTTCTTCTTTTTAAACATTTTTCTAAGTTTTTCTGGTTACTCACTTCTTCTTTTTAAACATTTTTCTAAGTTTTTCTGGTTACTGATTTCTTCTTTTTAAACATTTTTCGCAGTTTTTCTGGTTACTGATTTCTTCTTTTTAAACATTTTTCTAAGTTTTTCTGGTTACTGATTTCTTCTTTTTAAACATTTTTCTAAGTTTTTCTGGTTACTCACTTCTTCTTTTTAAACATTTTTCTAAGTTTTCCTGGTTACTGATTTCTTCTTTTTAAACATTTTTCGCAGTTTGTCTGGTTACTGATTTCTTCTTTTTAAACATTTTTCGCAGTTTTTCTGGTTACTGATTTCTTCTTTTTAAACATTTTTCTAAGTTTTTCTGGTTACTGATTTCTTCTTTTTAAACATTTTTCTAAGTTTTTCTGGTTACTGATTTCTTCTTTTTAAACATTTTTCTAAGTTTTTCTGGTTACTCACTTCTTCTTTTTAAACATTTTTCTAAGTTTTTCTGGTTACTCACTTCTTCTTTTGAAACATTTTTCTAAGTTTTTCTGGTTACTGATTTCTTCTTTTTAAACATTTTTCGCAGTTTGTCTGGTTACTGATTTCTTCTTTTTAAACATTTTTCGCCGTTTTTCTGGTTACTGATTTCTTCTTTTTAAACATTTTTCTAAGTTTTTCTGGTTACTCACTTCTTCTTTTTAAACATTTTTCTAAGTTTTTCTGGTTACTGATTTCTTCTTTTTAAACATTTTTCGCAGTTTTTCTGGTTACTGATTTCTTCTTTTTAAACATTTTTCTAAGTTTTTCTGGTTACTGATTTCTTCTTTTTAAACATTTTTCTAAGTTTTTCTGGTTACTCACTTCTTCTTTTTAAACATTTTTCTAAGTTTTCCTGGTTACTGATTTCTTCTTTTTAAACATTTTTCGCAGTTTGTCTGGTTACTGATTTCTTCTTTTTAAACATTTTTCGCAGTTTTTCTGGTTACTGATTTCTTCTTTTTAAACATTTTTCTAAGTTTTTCTGGTTACTGATTTCTTCTTTTTAAACATTTTTCTAAGTTTTTCTGGTTACTCACTTCTTCTTTTTAAACATTTTTCTAAGTTTTTCTGGTTACTCACTTCTTCTTTTGAAACATTTTTCTAAGTTTTTCTGGTTACTGATTTCTTCTTTTTAAACATTTTTCGCAGTTTGTCTGGTTACTGATTTCTTCTTTTTAAACATTTTTCGCCGTTTTTCTGGTTACTGATTTCTTCTTTTTAAACATTTTTCTAAGTTTTTCTGGTTACTCACTTCTTCTTTTTAAACATTTTTCTAAGTTTTTCTGGTTACTGATTTCTTCTTTTTAAACATTTTTCGCAGTTTTTCTGGTTACTGATTTCTTCTTTTTAAACATTTTTCTAAGTTTTTCTGGTTACTGATTTCTTCTTTTTAAACATTTTTCTAAGTTTTTCTGGTTACTGACTTCTTCTTTTTAAACATTTTTCTAAGTTTTCCTGGTTACTGATTTCTTCTTTTTAAACATTTTTCGCAGTTTGTCTGGTTACTGATTTCTTCTTTTTAAACATTTTTCGCAGTTTTTCTGGTTACTGATTTCTTCTTTTTAAACATTTTTCTAAGTTTTTCTGGTTACTGATTTCTTCTTTTTAAACATTTTTCTAAGTTTTTCTGGTTACTCACTTCTTCTTTTTAAACATTTTTCTAAGTTTTTCTGGTTACTCACTTCTTCTTTTGAAACATTTTTCTAAGTTTTTCTGGTTACTGATTTCTTCTTTTTAAACATTTTTCTAAGTTTTTCTGGTTACTGATTTCTTCTTTTTAAACATTTTTCGCAGTTTGTCTGGTTACTGATTTCTTCTTTTTAAACATTTTTCGCCGTTTTTCTGGTTACTGATTTCTTCTTTTTAAACATTTTTCTAAGTTTTTCTGGTTACTCACTTCTTCTTTTTAAACATTTTTCTAAGTTTTTCTGGTTACTGATTTCTTCTTTTTAAACATTTTTCGCAGTTTTTCTGGTTACTGATTTCTTCTTTTTAAACATTTTTCTAAGTTTTTCTGGTTACTGATTTCTTCTTTTTAAACATTTTTCTAAGTTTTTCTGGTTACTCACTTCTTCTTTTTAAACATTTTTCTAAGTTTTCCTGGTTACTGATTTCTTCTTTTTAAACATTTTTCGCAGTTTGTCTGGTTACTGATTTCTTCTTTTTAAACATTTTTCGCAGTTTTTCTGGTTACTGATTTCTTCTTTTTAAACATTTTTCTAAGTTTTTCTGGTTACTCACTTCTTCTTTTATAACATTTTTCTAAGTTTTCCTGGTTACTGATTTCTTCTTTTTAAACATTTTTCTAAGTTTTCCTGGTTACTGATTTCTTCTTTTTAAACATTTTTCTAAGTTTTTCTGGTTACTCATTTCTTCTTTTTAAACATTTTTCGCAGTTTTTCTGGTTACTGATTTCTTCTTTTTAAACATTTTCCTAAGTTTTCCTGGTTACTGATTTCTTCTTTTTAAACATTTTTCTAAGTTTTCCTGGTTACTCATTTCTTCTTTTTGATCATTTTTCTAAGTTTTCCTGGTTACTGATTTCTTCGTTTTGAACATTTTTCTAAGTTTTCCTGGTTACTCACTTCTTCTTTTCAAACATTTTTCTTCGTTTTTCTGTTTACTCATTTAGCACTTTCAGGCACTTTCCGATCATTTCCTCGTTCCCGATTTCACCCTTTAAAACGCTTTCGGGCATTTCCCTAAGTTTTGCGGTTCACTCGTTTGGGACTCACTGACACCTTCTCTAGCTTCCCTGCTCACTTTTTTCGTACTGTTGAGAAAATTCGAACCCTTTCCTTAACTATGCCGGTTACTGACTTCACCGCTTCAGACCCTTGTCCCCGTAATGAAAGATACCATTTCCCACCGTGGGAAATGCACGAAAATCGGACTGAACACGGGGGAGGCTCCCCCCTCGAAGGCGAGACCGTCGGCAGAACCGCCGGGTCAAACCCGGCTGAGCTACCCGGCTTACAAGTCTCAAAGTCGGTATGAGCAGTCACGTCCACCCCCATTCCCTTTTGGACCACTTCCCACGGTTCCAAATGCATGAAAATCGGCCTGTACACGGGGGAGGCACCCGCCTCGAAGACGAGACCGTCGGCAGAACCGCCGGGTCAAACCCGGCTGAGCTACCCGGCTCGGAAGCGCCAAAGTCGGGTTGAGCAGTCACATTCACTCCCATCCCCTTTTGGGCAACTTCCCACGGTTGGAAATGCATGGAAATCGGACTGAACACGGGGGAGGCTCCCCCCTCGAAGGCGAGACCGTCGGCAGAACCGCCGGATCAAACCCGGCTGAGCTACCCGGCTTACAAGTCTCAAAGTCGGTATGAGCAGACACGTCCACCCCCATTCCCTTTTGGACCACTTCCCACGGTTCGAAATGCATGAAAATCGGCCTGTATACGGGGGAGGCACCCGCCTCGAAGACGAGACCGTCGGCAGAACCGCCGGGTCAAACCCGGCTGAGCTACCCGGCTCGGAAGCGCCAAAGTCGGGTTGAGCAGTCACATTCACTCCCATCCCCTTTTGGGCAACTTCCCACGGTTGGAAATGCATGGAAATCGGACTGAACACGGGGGAGGCTCCCCCCTCGAAGGCGAGACCGTCGGCAGAACCGCCGGATCAAACCCGGCTGAGCTACCCGGCTTACAAGTCTCAAAGTCGGTATGAGCAGACACGTCCACCCCCATTCCCTTTTGGACCACTTCCCACGGTTCGAAATGCATGAAAATCGGCCTGTATACGGGGGAGGCACCCGCCTCGAAGACGAGACCGTCGGCAGAACCGCCGGGTCAAACCCGGCCGGGCTACCCGGGTTAGAAGCCCTAGAGTCGGGTTGAGCAGTCACAATCACTCCCATCCCCTTTTGAACCTGTTCCCACCGTTGGAAATGCACGAAAATCGGCCTGTACACGGGGGAGGCTCCCCCCTCGAAGGCGAGACCGTCGGCAGAACCGCCGGGTCAAACCCGGCTGAGCTACCCGGCTTACAATTCTCGAAGTCGGGTTGAGCAGTCACATTCACTCCCATCGACTTTTGGGCAACTTCCCACCGTTGCAAATGCATGAAAATCGGCCTGTACACGGGGGAGGCACCCGCCTCGAAGTCGAGACCGTCGGCAGAACCGCCGGGTCCAACCCGGCTGAGCTACCCGGCTTACAAGTCTCAAAGCCGGGTTGGGCAGTCACGTTCACCCCCATTCCCTTTTGGATCACTTCCCACGGTTCGAAATGCACGAAAACCGGCCTGTACACGGGGGAGGGTCCGCCCTCGAAGGCGAGACCGTCGGCAGAACCGCCGGGTCAAACCTGGCTGAGCTACCCGGCTTACAAGTCTCAAAGTCGGGTTGAGCAGTCACGTTCACTCCCATCGACTTTTAGACCACTTCCCACGGTTCGAAATGCACGAAAATCGGCCTGTACACGGGGGAGGCACCCGCCTCGAAGACGAGACCGTCGGCAGAACCGCCGGGTCAAACCCGGCCGAGCTACCCGGCTTAAAAGTCTCAAAGTCGGTATGAGCAGTCACATTCACCCCCATTCCCTTTTGGACCACTTCCCACGGTTGGAAATGCATGAAAATCGGCCTGGACACGGGGGAGGCTCCCCCCTCGATGACGAGACCGTCGGCAGAACCGCCGGAACAAACCCGGCTGAGCTACCCGGCTTACAAGTCTCAAAGTCGGTATGAGCAGACACGTCCACCCCCATTCCCTTTTGGACCACTTCCCACCGTTGGAAATGCACGAAAATCGGCCTGTACACGGGGGAGGCACCGGCCTCGAAGACGAGACCGTCGGCAGAACCGCCGGGTCAAACCCGGCTGAGCTACCCGGCTTACAAGTCTCAAAGTCGGGTTGAGCAGTCACATTCACTCCCATCGACTTTTGGGCAACTTCCCACGGTTCGAAATGCACAAGATTCGGCCTGAACACGGGGGACGCTCCCCCCTCGAAGGCGAGACCGTCGGCAGACCCGCCGGGTCAAACCCGGCTGAGCTACCCGGCTCGGAAGCGCCAAAGTCGGTATGAGCAGTCACGTTCACTCCCATCCCCTTTTGGACCGCTTCCCACGGTACGAAATGCATGAAAATCGGCCTGTACACGGGGGAGGCACCCGCCTCGAAGACGAGACCGTCGGCAGAACCGCCGGGTCAAACCCGGCTGAGCTACCCGGCTTACAAGTCTCAAAGTCGGGTTGAGCAGTCACATTCACTCCCATCGACTTTTGGGCAACTTCCCACGGTTCGAAATGCACAAAATTCGGCCTGAACACGGGGGACGCTCCCCCCTCGAAGGCGAGACCGTCGGCAGAACCGCCGGGTCAAACCCGGCTGAGCTACCCGGCTTAAAAGTCTCAAAGTCGGTATGAGCAGTCACATTCACCCCCATTCCCTTTTGGACCACTTCCCACGGTTGGAAATGCATGAAAATCGGCCTGGACACGGGGGAGGCTCCCCCCTCGATGACGAGACCGTCGGCAGAACCGCCGGAACAAACCCGGCTGAGCTACCCGGCTTACAAGTCTCAAAGTCGGTATGAGCAGACACGTCCACCCCCATTCCCTTTTGGACCACTTCCCACCGTTGGAAATGCACGAAAATCGGCCTGTACACGGGGGAGGCACCGGCCTCGAAGACGAGACCGTCGGCAGAACCGCCGGATCAAACCCGGCCGAGCTACCCGGGTTAGAAGCCTCAGAGTCGGGTTGAGCAGTCACGTCCACCCCCATTCCCTTTTGGACCACTTCCCACGGTTCGAAATGCACGAAAATCGGCCTGTACACGGGGGAGGGAGCCGCCTCGAAGACGAGACCGTCGGCAGAACCGCCGGTTCAAACCCGGCTGAGCTACCAGGCTCGGAAGCGCCAAAGTCGGGTTGAGCAGTCACATTCACTCCCATCCCCTTTTGGGCAACTTCCCACCGTTGCAAATGCATGAAAATCGGCCTGTACACGGGGGAGGGAGCCGCCTCGAAGACGAGACCGTCGGCAGAACCGCCGGATCAAACCCGGCTGAGCTACCAGGCTCGGAAGCGCCAAAGTCGGTATGAGCAGTCACATTCACTCCCATCCCCTTTTGGGCCACTTCCCACGGTTCGAAATGCACGAAAATCGGACTGAACACGGGGGAGGCTCCCCCCTCCAAAACGAGACCATCGGCAGAATCGACGGGTCAAACCCGGCCGAGCTACCCGGGTTAGAAGCCTCAAAGTCGGGTTGAGCAGTCACGTCCACCCCCATCCCCTTTTGGACCACTTCCCACGGTTCGAAATGCACGAAAATCGGCCTGTACACGGGGGAGGCACCCGCCTCGAAGACGAGACCGTCGGCAGACCCGCCGGATCAAACCCGGCCGAGCTACACGGCTTACAAGTCTCAATGTCGGTATGAGCAGTCACGTCCACCCCTATTCCCTTTTGGACCACTTCCCACGGTACGAAATGCATGAAAATCGGCCTGTACACGGGGGAGGCACCCGCCTCGAAGACGAGACCGTCGGCAGAACCGCCGGGTCAAACCCGGCTGAGCTACCCGGCTCGGAAGCGCCAAAGTCGGGTTGAGCAGTCACATTCACTCCCATCGACTTTTGGGCAACTTCCCACGGTTCGAAATGCACAAAATTCGGCCTGAACACGGGGGACGCTCCCCCCTCGAAGGCGAGACCGTCGGCAGAACCGCCGGGTCAAACCCGGCTGAGCTACCCGGGTCGGAAGCGCCAAGGTCGGTATGAGCAGTCACATTCACTCCCATCCCCTTTTGGACCGCTTCCCACGGTTTGAAATGCACGAAAATCGGCCTGTACACGGGGGAGGCTCCGCCCTCGAAGGCGAGACCGACGGCAGAACCGCCGGGTCAAACCCGGCCGGGCTACCCGGGTTAGAAGCCTCAGAGTCGGGTTGAGCAGTCACATTCACCCCCATCCCCTTTTGAACCTCTTCCCACCGTTGGAAATGCACGAAAATCGGCCTGTACACGGGGGAGGCGCCCCTCTCGAAGGCGAGACCGACGGCAGAACCGCCGGGTCAAACCCGGCCGAGCTACCCGGGTTAGAAGCCTCAGAGTCGGGTTGAGCAGTCACATTCACCCCCATTCCCTTTTGGACCACTTCCCACGGTACGAAATGCATGAAAATCGGCCTGTACACGGGGGAGGCACCCGCCTCGAAGACGAGACCGTCGGCAGAACCGCCGGGTCAAACCCGGCTGAGCTACCCGGGTCGGAAGCGCCAAGGTCGGTATGAGCAGTCACATTCACTCCCATCCCCTTTTGGACCGCTTCCCACGGTTTGAAATGCACGAAAATCGGCCTGTACACGGGGGAGGCTCCGCCCTCGAAGGCGAGACCGACGGCAGAACCGCCGGGTCAAACCCGGCCGGGCTACCCGGGTTAGAAGCCTCAGAGTCGGGTTGAGCAGTCACATTCACCCCCATCCCCTTTTGAACCTCTTCCCACCGTTGGAAATGCACGAAAATCGGCCTGTACACGGGGGAGGCCCCCCTCTCGAAGACGAGACCGTCGGCAGACCCGCCGGATCAAACCCGGCCGAGCTACACGGCTTACAAGTCTCGATGTCGGTATGAGCAGTCACGTCCACCCCCATTCCCTTTTGGACCACTTCCCACGGTACGAAATGCATGAAAATCGGCCTGTACACGGGGGAGGCACCCGCCTCGAAGACGAGACCGTCGGCAGAACCGCCGGGTCAAACCCGGCTGAGCTACCCGGCTCGGAAGCGCCAAAGTCGGGTTGAGCAGTCACATTCACTCCCATCCCCTTTTGGGCCACTTCCCACGGTTCGAAATGCATGAAAATCGGCCTGTACACGGGGGACGCTCCCCCCTCGAAGGCGAGGCCGTCGGCAGAACCGCCGGGTCAAACCCGGCTGAGCTACCCGGGTTAGATGCCTCAAAGTCGGGTTGAGCAGTCACATTCACCCCCATCCCCTTTCGGCCCCCTTCCCACGGTTGGAAATGCATGAAAATCGGCCTGTACACGGTGGGCGCTCCCCCCTCGAAGGTGAGACCTTCGGCAGAACCGCCGGGTCAAATCCTGCCGAGCTACCCGCGTTAGAGGTCTCAATGTCGGCTTCAGCAGTCACATTCAATCCCATTCCCGTTTGGACCTCTTCCCGCCGATGGAAATGCACAAAATTCGGCCTGAACACGCGGGACGCTCCCCCCTCGAAGGCGAGACCGTCGCCAGAACCGCCGGGTCAAATCCGGCTGAGCTACCCGCGTTACAGGTCTCAAAGTCGGGTTGAGCAGTCACGTTCACCCCCATCCCCTTTCGGACCCCTTCCCACGGTTGGAAATGCATGAAAATCGGCCTGTACACGGTGGGCGCTCCCCCCTCGAAGGTGAGACCTTCGGCAGAACCGCCGGGTCAAATCCGGCCGAGCTACCCGCGTTAGAGGTCTCAATGTCGGCTTCAGCAGTCACATTCAATCCCATTCCCGTTTGGACCTCTTCCCGCCGATGGAAATGCACAAAATTCGGCCTGAACACGCGGGAGGCTCCCCCCTCGAAGGTGAGACCTTCGGCAGAACCGCCGGGTCAAATCCGGCCGAGCTACCCGCGTTAGAGGTCTCAATGTCGGCTTCAGCAGTCACATTCAATCCCATTCCCGTTTGGACCTCTTCCCGCCGATGGAAATGCACAAAATTCGGCCTGAACACGCGGGACGCTCCCCCCTCGAAGGCGAGACCGTCGCCAGAACCGCCGGGTCAAATCCGGCCGAGCTACCCGCGTTAGAGGTCTCAATGTCGGCTTCAGCAGTCACATTCAATCCCATTCCCTTTTGGAACACTTCCCGCCGTTAACAATGCACGATATTCGGCCTGAACACGCGGGACGCTCCCCCCTCGAAGGTGAGACCTTCGGCAGAACCGCCGGGTCAAATCCTGCCGAGCTACCCGCGTTAGAGGTCTCAATGTCGGCTTCAGCAGTCACATTCAATCCCATTCCCGTTTGGACCTCTTCCCGCCGATGGAAATGCACAAAATTCGGCCTGAACACGCGGGGCGCTCCCCCCTCGAAGGCGAGACCGTCGCCAGAACCGCCGGGTCAAATCCGGCTGAGCTACCCGCGTTACAGGTCTCAAAGTCGGCTTCAGCAGTCACATTCAATCCCATTCCCTTTTGGAACACTTCCCGCCGTTAACAATGCACGATATTCGGACTGAACACGGGGGCCGGTCCGCCCTCGAAGTCAACACCGTCCGCAGAACCGCCGGGGCAAATCCGGCTGAGCTACCCCGCCCCCGAACACTCAAAGTCCCTCTGAAGCCTTGCATTCGCCTCCTTGGAAAATTGACGTCAAACATTACCAAAATCGGGGGCACGAGCACTAAAGCTAAGTCTCACCCTTTCCCTATCCCTAACCAGGAACCGAACGCCCACCCTCAGCCTCACACCAACGCCGGTGCCACTCCAGACAGACACACCCTTCAAAACCACACCCATCCGGCCATGCAACTCAAAAAGGGTCCAAATTCAGAAACACCCCCTTCAAAAGGCACTCCATCCTCGGCCACACCACCGGGACATGCTCCCCTCGGCGATAATTAAGCCCCCACCACTATTTGAAGCCAACCGCAGCCGCAACTCGAACGGAGAAATCAGTAACCAATTCAAAAATGCGCTTGGTTACTGATTTCTACTGAGCCGAAAAAATTCTAAGTGTCGGTGGTTACTGATTTATACCAACCCGAAAATATTCTAAGTGTCGGTGGTTACTGATTTATACCAACCCGAAAAAATTCTAAGTGTCAGTGGTTACTGATTTATACCAACTCGAAAAAATTCTAAGTGTCAGTGGTTACTGATTTATACCAACCCGAAAATATTCTAAGTGTCAGTGGTTACTGATTTGTACCGACCCGAAAATATTCTAAGTGTCAGTGGTTACTGATTTATACCAACCCGAAAAAATTCTAAGTGTCAGTGGTTACTGATTTATACCAAGTCGAAAAAATTCTAAGTGTCAGTGGTTACTGATTTATACCAACCCGAAAATATTCTAAGTGTCAGTGGTTACTGATTTATACCAACTCGAAAAAATTCTAAGTGTCAGTGGTTACTGATTTATACCGACCCGAAAAAATTCTAAGTGTCAGTGGTTACTGATTTATACCAACTCGAAAATATTCTAAGTGTCGGTGGTTACTGATTTATACCAACCCGAAAAAATTCTAAGTGTCAGTGGTTACTGATTTATACCAACTCGAAAAAATTCTAAGTGTCGGTGGTTACTGATTTATACCAACTCGAAAATATTCTAAGTGTCGGTGGTTACTGATTTATACCAACCCGAAAATATTCTAAGTGTCAGTGGTTACTGATTTATACCAACTCGAAAAAATTCTAAGTGTCAGTGGTTACTGATTTATACCAACTCGAAAATATTCTAAGTGTCGGTGGTTACTGATTTATACCAACCCGAAAATATTCTAAGTGTCAGTGGTTACTGATTTGTACCGACCCGAAAAAATTCTAAGTGTCAGTGGTTACTGATTTATACCAACCCGAAAATATTCTAAGTGTCGGTGGTTACTGATTTATACCAACCCGAAAATATTCTAAGTGTCAGTGGTTACTGATTTATACCAACTCGAAAATATTCTAAGTGTCAGTGGTTACTGATTTATACCAACTCGAAAAAATTCTAAGTGTCAGTGGTTACTGATTTATACCAACCCGAAAATATTCTAAGTGTCAGTGGTTACTGATTTGTACCGACCCGAAAATATTCTAAGTGTCAGTGGTTACTGATTTATACCAACCCGAAAAAATTCTAAGTGTCAGTGGTTACTGATTTATACCAAGTCGAAAAAATTCTAAGTGTCAGTGGTTACTGATTTATACCAACCCGAAAATATTCTAAGTGTCAGTGGTTACTGATTTATACCAACCCGAAAATATTCTAAGTGTCAGTGGTTACTGATTTATACCAACTCGAAAATATTCTAAGTGTCGGTGGTTACTGATTTATACCAACCCGAAAATATTCTAAGTGTCAGTGGTTACTGATTTATACCAAGTCGAAAATATTCTAAGTGTCAGTGGTTACTGATTTATACCAACTCGAAAAAATTCTAAGTGTCAGTGGTTACTGATTTATACCAACTCGAAAATATTCTAAGTGTCGGTGGTTACTGATTTA
>NW_027310377.1:32500-35000 GCF_047496795.1 Chiloscyllium punctatum
CGCTCACCACCCTTGGCCAGCGATGGTGTCGACGAGTGGCCGCCCCTGCCGCCTCCAGCGCCGCCGCGTCCACGCGCGGGGACGTGCTCGGCGCAATTCCACGGGACCGGAGACCCTCCCCCGTCCACGGCGGGAGGCGAAACTCGGAAGTGCCGGCTGCTTACTCGAGCGGAAGGGTCAGCCTGATTCCTGCCTTGCCGGAGGCCCGGTCGCGGGGGTGACGACCCGCCGCCCGGGACGTGCGAGGCACCAGCAGACAGAGACTGCCCGACGGTCAGAGAGAGGGAGAGAGGAGTGCCGAGGCTCAAGTGGCGAACGGTCGCGCAGGCACGCCACGCACATCGATCGCCAGCCGCGGAACGGCACGGCCTTCAGTGGGGCCGGCGGGCGACGCCGCTCCTGAACCCAGCGGCCCCGAGTCGGACGAGTTGAGGAAGGCACGCCGACGGTGACAGGGTACGGAAGACACAGCGGTGGCCTTCTGGCGACTTGGCCCCCGACAGCCCGACGTTCCGCCGTCCTCCCGATGGCCAGGAGGACCGTGCGGGGGTCGGCCGACGGCGTGGTAGGTGTGCCTGCACGGTGACGGAGCACACACCACGCCCGCCAACCCCTCCGTACCTCCCGAGACCGGTGGCAGGACGGAGCGGAAAACGTGCGGACTGAACGGGAGAGCCAAGAGCCAGCGATCCACGCGCGTGCGACCGTCCAAGTCACAGCGTTCGACGAAAACCTCCTCCCTCGGCCAGGCACTCGGCGCCAGCAGGGGAGACAGGATCAGACGCCCCGCCGGCCACTTAAGGCCGAGGACGAACCACGAGACGGGCGGCTGCAGCAGCGGGCGGCCTGCAGCTCCCAGCACTCTCAATCGATCAACCATCGAGTCGGGTCAGCGTGTCAAACCGGCGAGCTCCACGGTCAGGCCGGCGGCGCACCAGCACCGGACCTCCGCGGCTCCCTTCACTCTTTCCACTGCCAGCCAACCGAGAGACGGACCCAATGCGGACGTGCAGAGCTTAGGCAGACCCCCCACTGGAGGCTCAACACTTCGTGGCAGCTCCGTGTCCCAGAGACCAGGAGGGTTGGCACACACACACAGTGTGAACCACCGACAGCCATTCTGGGACCGGTGACAGCCGTGCTGGCCCCACTGCCACGACACAGACGGACGCCAGGCCGCGCTCCCCGGCGGGGGGATGGCGTCGAGCCTGACGAACGGAATGTGCAGGGTGGGGGGGAAAGGCCAAGCGCTCCGACGCCGGAGGGCTCCGGAGTCTGAACTTAGGGGGACAAAGAGGACGGGTCCTCTGCGACACCCCAGCCGCGCTCTCGCCAGCCAAGGCGAGTGCGATTGATTGCCAAACGACCCTCAGACAGGCGTGGCCCCGGGAAGAACCCGGGGCCGCAAAGTGCGTTCAAAGTGTCGATGATCAATGTGTCCTGCAATTCACATTAATTCTCGCAGCTAGCTGCGTTCGTCATCGACGCACGAGCCGAGTGATCCACCGTCAAGAGTTGTCTGAGTTTGTTTTAGGTCTCTCCCTCGCCAGAGGAAAGCGACCCGGACCGCACATACGCTCCCCACCTTGAGCTACAGCCACCTGCACGCCGGCGTGCGGGCGGAGCAGGGTGGCGTGAAGCGATGGGGAGCACCATCCTGGTGCGGCCCGCAGAAACATACGTCTATTGGGGGGAGGAGGACAGGGCGCCCAAGAGGCGATGCGTGCCCCAACGCACCGCAGCGACGGAGGCAGGATCACCGCCACCATGTCGCCCGCCTAGTATCACGAGGCGTGCAGCAGCTTTGCCCTAGGAAAAGCAGAGGCGGGAACGGGCACCGGCCATCGGTTCGGCAGCGTCACTGACGCGTGCACGTGGCGGCGTGTCGGCGAGCGGACTTCCTGCGAGGAGGCGGGGGCGGCACTCGCCCGAGCAGACGCCCGCCCGGCCCAGCCACCGCCGAGGTGGACTGGGAGTCGCGGCAACGGCTCGTCATACTCGTTCCCACACTCACAGCGCAGCTTGCCCGCAAGCCACCGACCACCGATCGACGCCAGGCGCCCCGACCGAGAGCGGGATCGCTCGTTCGCCCTGCTGGCAGTTCGCTGGGGATCACTACTGCACGGAGCTCGGAGACCGACGGGCGGCAACTCGAGAGTCTTTAAACCACCACCCCCATCCCGCAAGTGCAAAGAGGCTGTATACGCACAGACGGGTGAGGGGAATAGGTACCCCGTCGGGTTTGAAGGGAGCGTGACTAGATAGCAACGATGTAAACCCAGCCGATTTGGGAGCGAAAGACCGGCGCCTGCATCACCGGCTTCGTTTCCCGTGGCTGGAGAGTACACCGAAACCCTCCGTCTGTCGCGAGCTCCCGACGACGCGGTGCCGCCAAGCAGCAGGGCCGGACCTGGTGTGGCTCCCCTCGTCGATCACAGACCGGTCGGCACTACTGACGAGACGGTGGAACGGGCTTCGCCCCTTGTGACGAAGGGTGATG
>NW_027310377.1:40000-49058 GCF_047496795.1 Chiloscyllium punctatum
ACCACGCTCGCAGGTCCGGGTTGGAATCCTGGGTGACGAGCACCGCAGGGCGGCAGAGCCATCGCACTTAGCCGGGTGGCAGAGGAGGACCAGACTATTCACATATAGCGGCCCAACGACTCCCAGAGCCGGTCGTGCGGCGCGCGAGGTCTGCTCTCTTCACAAGAGGCTTTATTAGGGAGTGCTAAGGCAAGGTTCTGTGCCCTCCACCCTCATCGCAACACCCATGGGAGCCTCCGGTCGTCAATAGACCGCCGCACCGGCCTCTGACTGACTCTCAGAATGGACGGAAAGAGCCGGGTAAGCCTTTCAAAAGATTCGACCACGTGCCGAAAACTTTAGACTTCCGTGAGCTCTCCGGCTTGCACCGAGACCCGAAGTCGACGTGCTAAGCACCACGGGACCCCTTTCGCCTGCAGGTCCCGAGCCGCCTTTATTTGCTGTTACGAGCATCGTGTGCCCCATACCTGCGTGACAAGCACCGCAGGGCGGCAGAGCCATCGCACTTAGCCGGGTGGCAGAGGAGGACCAGACTATTCACAGATAGCGGCCCAACGACTCCCAGAGCCGGTCGTGCGGCGCGCGAGGTCTGCTCTCTTCACAAGAGGCTTTATTAGGGAGTGCTAAGGCAAGGTTCTGTGCCCTCCACCCTCATCGCAACACCCATGGGAGCCTCCGGTCGTCAATAGACCGCCGCACCGGCCTCTGACTGACTCTCAGAATGGACGGAAAGAGCCGGGTAAGCCTTTCAAAAGATTCGACCACGTGCCGAAAACTTTAGACTTCCGTGAGCTCTCCGGCTTGCACCGAGACCCGAAGTCGACGTGCTAAGCACCACGGGACCCCTTTCGCCTGCAGGTCCCGAGCCGCCTTTATTTGCTGTTACGAGCATCGTGTGCCCCATACCTGCGTGACAAGCACCGCAGGGCGGCAGAGCCATCGCACTTGGCCGGGTGGCAGAGGAGGACCCGACTATTCACAGATAGCGGCCCAACGACTCCCAGAGCCGGTCGTGCGGTGCGCGAGGTCTGCTCTCTTCACAAGAGGCTTTATTAGGGAGTGCTAAGGCAAGGTTCTGTGCCCTCCACCCTCATCGCAACACCCATGGGAGCCTCCGGTCGTCAATAGACCGCCGCACCGGCCTCTGACTGACTCTCAGAATGGACGGAAAGAGCCGGGTAAGCCTTTCAAAAGATTCGACCACGTGCCGAAAACTTTAGACTTCCGTGAGCTCTCCGGCTTGCACCGAGACCCGAAGTCGACGTGCGAAGCACCACGGGACCCCTTTCGCCTGCAGGTCCCGAGCCGCCTTTATTTGCTGTTACGAGCATCGTGTGCCCCATACCTGCGTGACGAGCACCGCAGGGCGGCAGAGCCATCGCACTTGGCCGGGTGGCAGAGGAGGACCAGACTATTCACAGATAGCGGCCCAACGACTCCCAGAGCCGGTCGTGCGGCGCGCGAGGTCTGCTCTCTTCACAAGAGGCTTTATTAGGGAGTGCTAAGGCAAGGTTCTGTGCCCTCCACCCTCATCGCAACACCCATGGGAGCCTCCGGTCGTCAATAGACCGCCGCACCGGCCTCTGACTGACTCTCAGAATGGACGGAAAGAGCCGGGTAAGCCTTTCAAAAGATTCGACCACGTGCCGAAAACTTTAGACTTCCGTGAGCTCTCCGGCTTGCACCGAGACCCGAAGTCGACGTGCTAAGCACCACGGGACCCCTTTCGCCTGCAGGTCCCGAGCCGCCTTTATTTGCTGTTACGAGCATCGTGTGCCCCATACCTGCGTGACGAGCACCGCAGGGCGGCAGAGCCATCGCACTTGGCCGGGTGGCAGAGGAGGACCAGACTATTCACAGATAGCGGCCCAACGACTCCCAGAGCCGGTCGTGCGGCGCGCGAGGTCTGCTCTCTTCACAAGAGGCTTTATTAGGGAGTGCTAAGGCAAGGTTCTGTGCCCTCCACCCTCATCGCAACACCCATGGGAGCCTCCGGTCGTCAATAGACCGCCGCACCGGCCTCTGACTGACTCTCAGAATGGACGGAAAGAGCCGGGTAAGCCTTTCAAAAGATTCGACCACGTGCCGAAAACTTTAGACTTCCGTGAGCTCTCCGGCTTGCACCGAGACCCGAAGTCGACGTGCTAAGCACCACGGGACCCCTTTCGCCTGCAGGTCCCGAGCCGCCTTTATTTGCTGTTACGAGCATCGTGTGCCCCATACCTGCGTGACGAGCACCGCAGGGCGGCAGAGCCATCGCACTTGGCCGGGTGGCAGAGGAGGACCAGACTATTCACAGATAGCGGCCCAACGACTCCCAGAGCCGGTCGTGCGGCGCGCGAGGTCTGCTCTCATCACAAGAGGCTTTAGGGAGTGCTCAGGCAAGGGTCAGCCCGCAGCCTTCCTGGCAACACCCAGGGGAACCAGGCCACTCGCGTCTCTCGCCTTCATTTTCGACACGAGCGCCTGCGGAGGGCCACCACCCCCCTCCGATTGTCAAGAGACCTCCGCACCGGCCTCTGACTTACTCTCAGAATGGACGGAAAGAGCCGGGTAAGCCTTTGAAAAGATTCGACCACGTGCCGAAAACTTTAGACTTCCGTGAGCTCTCCGGCTTGCACCGAGACCCGAAGTCGACGTGCTTAGCACCACGGGACCCCTTTCGCCTGCAGGTCCCGAGCCGCCTTTTATTTTTGTTACGAGTATCGTGTTCCCAAACCTGGGTGACGAGCACCGCAGGGCGGCAGAGCCATCGCGCTTGTCCGGGTGGCAGAGGAGGACCAGACTATTCACAAATAGCGGCCCAACGACTCCCAGAGCCGGTCGTGCGGCAGGCGAGGTCTGCTCTCATCACAAGAGGCTTTAGGGAGTGCTCAGGCAACGGTCAGCCCGCAGCCTTCTTGGCAACACCCAAGGGAACCAGGCCACTCGCGTCTCTCGCCTTCATTTTGGACACGAGCGCCTGTGGAGGGACGGCCGGAGTCAACGTGGGGGTTTGCCCGCCCTCCAATAGTGTCAAAAGACCGCCGCACAAGTCTCTGACTGACTCTTAGAACAGACAGAAAGAGTTTGTCAAATCTGTCAAAAAATTGACAAAGTGTCAAAAATTCGACTTCCAAGAGCTCTCCGGCATGCACTCATACCTGTCATTAAAGTGCTATGCCCGTGGAACCGTTTTTCGGATGCCTTTCAGAACGGTCCCGCGCCGCCATTTTGTTCTAAAAATCGTGTTCCCATATATCTCCGGGTACCCCGCCAACCTCACTGCGGAAAAACTACAAGTGGCACTGAATGGGTCTGAATTCCAAATTTGACTGCATCGGTCTGGAACTCGGTCCGGTCAAAACCGTTTGGATTTTTCTCGGTCCGGACTTCCGCGACAGACAAAGTTAAAGTTTTCGGGCTGCAGGCACAAAACGACAGCTGGCCATTTGCCGGGCTCAATTCACCCAATTCCTCCGGCACTTCGGAGCACATGTTCGGTGTAAGTTTGCGAATCTTTCCCGATGCTGCAGCATTTTCCTCCGCTGACACTTAGAATATTTTTCACACTTTGCTGAAAATTTTTCTAAGTGTTTTTTTCCAAGTTTTCCTGGTTACTGATTTCTTCTTTTTAAACATTTTTCTAAGTTTTTCTGGTTACTGATTTCTTCTTTTTAAACATTTTTCGCAGTTTGTCTGGTTACTGATTTCTTCTTTTTAAACATTTTTCGCCGTTTTTCTGGTTACTGATTTCTTCTTTTAAACATTTTTCGCCGTTTTTCTGGTTACTCATTTCTTCTTTTTAAACATTTTTCTAAGTTTTTCTGGTTACTGATTTCTTCTTTTTAAACATTTTTCTAAGTTTTTCTGGTTACTCATTTCTTCTTTTTAAACATTTTTCTAAGTTTTTCTGGTTACTCACTTCTTCTTTTTAAACATTTTTCTAAGTTTTTCTGGTTACTGATTTCTTCTTTTAAACATTTTTCGCCGTTTTTCTGGTTACTGATTTCTTCTTTTTAAACATTTTTCTAAGTTTTTCTGGTTACTCATTTCTTCTTTTAAACATTTTTCGCCGTTTTTCTGGTTACTGATTTCTTCTTTTTAAACATTTTTCTAAGTTTTTCTGGTTACTGATTTCTTCTTTTTAAACATTTTTCTAAGTTTTCCTGGTTACTCATTTCTTCTTTTTAAACATTTTTCTAAGTTTTCCTGGTTACTCATTTCTTCTTTTTAAACATTTTTCTAAGTTTTCCTGGTTACTGATTTCTTCTTTTTAAACATTTTCGCAGTTTTTCTGGTTACTGATTTCTTCTTTTTAAACATTTTTCTAAGTTTTTCTGGTTACTGATTTCTTCTTTTTAAACATTTTTCTAAGTTTTTCTGGTTACTCACTTCTTCTTTTTAAACATTTTTCTAAGTTTTTCTGGTTACTCACTTCTTCTTTTGAAACATTTTTCTAAGTTTTTCTGGTTACTGATTTCTTCTTTTTAAACATTTTTCGCAGTTTGTCTGGTTACTGATTTCTTCTTTTTAAACATTTTTCGCCGTTTTTCTGGTTACTGATTTCTTCTTTTTAAACATTTTTCTAAGTTTTTCTGGTTACTCACTTCTTCTTTTTAAACATTTTTCTAAGTTTTTCTGGTTACTGATTTCTTCTTTTTAAACATTTTTCGCAGTTTTTCTGGTTACTGATTTCTTCTTTTTAAACATTTTTCTAAGTTTTTCTGGTTACTGATTTCTTCTTTTTAAACATTTTTCTAAGTTTTTCTGGTTACTCACTTCTTCTTTTTAAACATTTTTCTAAGTTTTCCTGGTTACTGATTTCTTCTTTTTAAACATTTTTCGCAGTTTTTCTGGTTACTGATTTCTTCTTTTTAAACATTTTTCTAAGTTTTTCTGGTTACTGATTTCTTCTTTTTAAACATTTTTCTAAGTTTTTCTGGTTACTCACTTCTTCTTTTTAAACATTTTTCTAAGTTTTCCTGGTTACTGATTTCTTCTTTTTAAACATTTTTCGCAGTTTGTCTGGTTACTGATTTCTTCTTTTTAAACATTTTTCGCAGTTTTTCTGGTTACTGATTTCTTCTTTTTAAACATTTTTCTAAGTTTTTCTGGTTACTGATTTCTTCTTTTTAAACATTTTTCTAAGTTTTTCTGGTTACTGATTTCTTCTTTTTAAACATTTTTCTAAGTTTTTCTGGTTACTCACTTCTTCTTTTTAAACATTTTTCTAAGTTTTTCTGGTTACTCACTTCTTCTTTTGAAACATTTTTCTAAGTTTTTCTGGTTACTGATTTCTTCTTTTTAAACATTTTTCGCAGTTTGTCTGGTTACTGATTTCTTCTTTTTAAACATTTTTCGCCGTTTTTCTGGTTACTGATTTCTTCTTTTTAAACATTTTTCTAAGTTTTTCTGGTTACTCACTTCTTCTTTTTAAACATTTTTCTAAGTTTTTCTGGTTACTGATTTCTTCTTTTTAAACATTTTTCGCAGTTTTTCTGGTTACTGATTTCTTCTTTTTAAACATTTTTCTAAGTTTTTCTGGTTACTGATTTCTTCTTTTTAAACATTTTTCTAAGTTTTTCTGGTTACTCACTTCTTCTTTTTAAACATTTTTCTAAGTTTTCCTGGTTACTGATTTCTTCTTTTTAAACATTTTTCGCAGTTTGTCTGGTTACTGATTTCTTCTTTTTAAACATTTTTCGCAGTTTTTCTGGTTACTGATTTCTTCTTTTTAAACATTTTTCTAAGTTTTTCTGGTTACTGATTTCTTCTTTTAAACATTTTTCTAAGTTTTTCTGGTTACTCACTTCTTCTTTTTAAACATTTTTCTAAGTTTTTCTGGTTACTCACTTCTTCTTTTGAAACATTTTTCTAAGTTTTTCTGGTTACTGATTTCTTCTTTTTAAACATTTTTCGCCGTTTTTCTGGTTACTGATTTCTTCTTTTTAAACATTTTTCTAAGTTTTTTCTGGTTACTCACTTCTTCTTTTTAAACATTTTTCTAAGTTTTTCTGGTTACTGATTTCTTCTTTTTAAACATTTTTCTAAGTTTTCTGGTTACTGATTTCTTCTTTTTAAACATTTTTCGCAGTTTTTCTGGTTACTGATTTCTTCTTTTTAAACATTTTTCTAAGTTTTTCTGGTTACTGATTTCTTCTTTTTAAACATTTTTCTAAGTTTTTCTGGTTACTCACTTCTTCTTTTTAAACATTTTTCTAAGTTTTCCTGGTTACTGATTTCTTCTTTTTAAACATTTTTCGCAGTTTTGTCTGGTTACTGATTTCTTCTTTTTAAACATTTTTCGCAGTTTTTCTGGTTACTGATTTCTTCTTTTTAAACATTTTTCTAAGTTTTTCTGGTTACTGATTTCTTCTTTTTAAACATTTTTCTAAGTTTTTCTGGTTACTCACTTCTTCTTTTTAAACATTTTTCTAAGTTTTTCTGGTTACTCACTTCTTCTTTTGAAACATTTTTCTAAGTTTTTCTGGTTACTGATTTCTTCTTTTTAAACATTTTTCGCAGTTTGTCTGGTTACTGATTTCTTCTTTTTAAACATTTTTCGCCGTTTTTCTGGTTACTGATTTCTTCTTTTTAAACATTTTTCTAAGTTTTCTGGTTACTCACTTCTTCTTTTTAAACATTTTTCTAAGTTTTTCTGGTTACTGATTTCTTCTTTTTAAACATTTTTCGCAGTTTTTCTGGTTACTGATTTCTTCTTTTTAAACATTTTTCTAAGTTTTTCTGGTTACTGATTTCTTCTTTTTAAACATTTTTCTAAGTTTTTCTGGTTACTGACTTCTTCTTTTTAAACATTTTTCTAAGTTTTCCTGGTTACTGATTTCTTCTTTTTAAACATTTTTCGCAGTTTGTCTGGTTACTGATTTCTTCTTTTTAAACATTTTTCGCAGTTTTTCTGTTACTGATTTCTTCTTTTTAAACATTTTTCTAAGTTTTTCTGGTTACTGATTTCTTCTTTTTAAACATTTTTCTAAGTTTTTCTGGTTACTCACTTCTTCTTTTTAAACATTTTTCTAAGTTTTTCTGGTTACTCACTTCTTCTTTTGAAACATTTTTCTAAGTTTTTCTGGTTACTGATTTCTTCTTTTTAAACATTTTTCTAAGTTTTTCTGGTTACTGATTTCTTCTTTTTAAACATTTTTCGCAGTTTGTCTGGTTACTGATTTCTTCTTTTTAAACATTTTTCGCCGTTTTTCTGGTTACTGATTTCTTCTTTTTAAACATTTTTCTAAGTTTTTCTGGTTACTCACTTCTTCTTTTTAAACATTTTTCTAAGTTTTTCTGGTTACTGATTTCTTCTTTTTAAACATTTTTCGCAGTTTTTCTGGTTACTGATTTCTTCTTTTTTAAACATTTTTCTAAGTTTTTTCTGGTTACTGATTTCTTCTTTTTAAACATTTTTCTAAGTTTTTCTGGTTACTCACTTCTTCTTTTTAAACATTTTTCTAAGTTTTCCTGGTTACTGATTTCTTCTTTTTAAACATTTTTCGCAGTTTGTCTGGTTACTGATTTCTTCTTTTTAAACATTTTTCGCAGTTTTTCTGGTTACTGATTTCTTCTTTTTAAACATTTTCTAAGTTTTTCTGGTTACTCACTTCTTCTTTTATAACATTTTTCTAAGTTTTCCTGGTTACTGATTTCTTCTTTTTAAACATTTTTCTAAGTTTTCCTGGTTACTGATTTCTTCTTTTTAAACATTTTTCTAAGTTTTTCTGGTTACTCATTTCTTCTTTTTAAACATTTTTCGCAGTTTTTCTGGTTACTGATTTCTTCTTTTTAAACATTTTCCTAAGTTTTCCTGGTTACTGATTTCTTCTTTTTAAACATTTTTCTAAGTTTTCCTGGTTACTCATTTCTTCTTTTTGATCATTTTTCTAAGTTTTCCTGGTTACTGATTTCTTCGTTTTGAACATTTTTCTAAGTTTTCCTGGTTACTCACTTCTTCTTTTCAAACATTTTTCTTCGTTTTTCTGTTTACTCATTTAGCACTTTCAGGCACTTTCCGATCATTTCCTCGTTCCCGATTTCACCCTTTAAACGCTTTCGGGCATTTCCCTAAGTTTTGCGGTTCACTCGTTTGGGACTCACTGACACCTTCTCTAGCTTCCCTGCTCACTTTTTTCGTACTGTTGAGAAAATTCGAACCCTTTCCTTAACTATGCCGGTTACTGACTTCACCGCTTCAGACCCTTGTCCCCGTAATGAAAGATACCATTTCCCACCGTGGGAAATGCACGAAAATCGGACTGAACACGGGGGAGGCTCCCCCCTCGAAGGCGAGACCGTCGGCAGAACCGCCGGGTCAAACCCGGCTGAGCTACCCGGCTTACAAGTCTCAAAGTCGGTATGAGCAGTCACGTCCACCCCCATTCCCTTTTGGACCACTTCCCACGGTTCCAAATGCATGAAAATCGGCCTGTACACGGGGGAGGCACCCGCCTCGAAGACGAGACCGTCGGCAGAACCGCCGGGTCAAACCCGGCTGAGCTACCCGGCTCGGAAGCGCCAAAGTCGGGTTGAGCAGTCACATTCACTCCCATCCCCTTTTGGGCAACTTCCCACGGTTGGAAATGCATGGAAATCGGACTGAACACGGGGAGGCTCCCCCCTCGAAGGCGAGACCGTCGGCAGAACCGCCGGATCAAACCCGGCTGAGCTACCCGGCTTACAAGTCTCAAAGTCGGTATGAGCAGACACGTCCACCCCCATTCCCTTTTGGACCACTTCCCACGGTTCGAAATGCATGAAAATCGGCCTGTATACGGGGGAGGCACCCGCCTCGAAGACGAGACCGTCGGCAGAACCGCCGGGTCAAACCCGGCTGAGCTACCCGGCTCGGAAGCGCCAAAGTCGGGTTGAGCAGTCACATTCACTCCCATCCCCTTTTGGGCAACTTCCCACGGTTGGAAATGCATGGAAATCGGACTGAACACGGGGGAGGCTCCCCCCTCGAAGGCGAGACCGTCGGCAGAACCGCCGGATCAAACCCGGCTGAGCTACCCGGCTTACAAGTCTCAAAGTCGGTATGAGCAGACACGTCCACCCCCATCCCTTT
>NW_027310377.1:49158-59158 GCF_047496795.1 Chiloscyllium punctatum
TTACTGATTTCTTCTTTTTAAACATTTTTCGCAGTTTTTCTGGTTACTGATTTCTCTTTTTAAACATTTTTCTAAGTTTTTCTGGTTACTGATTTCTTCTTTTTAAACATTTTTCTAAGTTTTTCTGGTTACTCACTTCTTCTTTTTAAACATTTTTCTAAGTTTTTCTGGTTACTCACTTCTTCTTTTGAAACATTTTTCTAAGTTTTTCTGGTTACTGATTTCTTCTTTTTAAACATTTTTCGCAGTTTGTCTGGTTACTGATTTCTTCTTTTTAAACATTTTTCGCCGTTTTTCTGGTTACTGATTTCTTCTTTTTAAACATTTTTCTAAGTTTTTCTGGTTACTCACTTCTTCTTTTTAAACATTTTTCTAAGTTTTTCTGGTTACTGATTTCTTCTTTTTAAACATTTTTCGCAGTTTTTCTGGTTACTGATTTCTTCTTTTTAAACATTTTTCTAAGTTTTTCTGGTTACTGATTTCTTCTTTTTAAACATTTTTCTAAGTTTTTCTGGTTACTCACTTCTTCTTTTTAAACATTTTTCTAAGTTTTCCTGGTTACTGATTTCTTCTTTTTAAACATTTTCGCAGTTTTTCTGGTTACTGATTTCTTCTTTTAACATTTTTCTAAGTTTTTCTGGTTACTGATTTCTTCTTTTTAAACATTTTTCTAAGTTTTTCTGGTTACTCACTTCTTCTTTTTAAACATTTTTCTAAGTTTTCCTGGTTACTGATTTCTTCTTTTTAAACATTTTTCGCAGTTTGTCTGGTTACTGATTTCTTCTTTTAAACATTTTTCGCAGTTTTTCTGGTTACTGATTTCTTCTTTTTAAACATTTTTCTAAGTTTTTCTGGTTACTGATTTCTTCTTTTTAAACATTTTTCTAAGTTTTTCTGGTTACTGATTTCTTCTTTTTAAACATTTTTCTAAGTTTTTCTGGTTACTCACTTCTTCTTTTTAAACATTTTTCTAAGTTTTTCTGGTTACTCACTTCTTCTTTTGAAACATTTTTCTAAGTTTTTCTGGTTACTGATTTCTTCTTTTTAAACATTTTTCGCAGTTTGTCTGGTTACTGATTTCTTCTTTTTAAACATTTTTCGCCGTTTTTCTGGTTACTGATTTCTTCTTTTTAAACATTTTTCTAAGTTTTTCTGGTTACTCACTTCTTCTTTTTAAACATTTTTCTAAGTTTTTCTGGTTACTGATTTCTTCTTTTTAAACATTTTTCGCAGTTTTTCTGGTTACTGATTTCTTCTTTTTAAACATTTTTCTAAGTTTTTCTGGTTACTGATTTCTTCTTTTTAAACATTTTTCTAAGTTTTTCTGGTTACTCACTTCTTCTTTTTAAACATTTTTCTAAGTTTTCCTGGTTACTGATTTCTTCTTTTTAAACATTTTTCGCAGTTTGTCTGGTTACTGATTTCTTCTTTTTAAACATTTTTCGCAGTTTTTCTGGTTACTGATTTCTTCTTTTTAAACATTTTTCTAAGTTTTTCTGGTTACTGATTTCTTCTTTTTAAACATTTTTCTAAGTTTTTCTGGTTACTCACTTCTTCTTTTTAAACATTTTTCTAAGTTTTTCTGGTTACTCACTTCTTCTTTGAAACATTTTTCTAAGTTTTTCTGGTTACTGATTTCTTCTTTTTAAACATTTTTCGCAGTTTGTCTGGTTACTGATTTCTTCTTTTTAAACATTTTTCGCCGTTTTTCTGGTTACTGATTTCTTCTTTTTAAACATTTTTCTAAGTTTTTCTGGTTACTCACTTCTTCTTTTTAAACATTTTTCTAAGTTTTTCTGGTTACTGATTTCTTCTTTTTAAACATTTTTCGCAGTTTTTCTGGTTACTGATTTCTTCTTTTTAAACATTTTTCTAAGTTTTTCTGGTTACTGATTTCTTCTTTTTAAACATTTTTCTAAGTTTTTCTGGTTACTGACTTCTTCTTTTTAAACATTTTTCTAAGTTTTCCTGGTTACTGATTTCTTCTTTTAAACATTTTTCGCAGTTTGTCTGGTTACTGATTTCTTCTTTTTAAACATTTTTCGCAGTTTTTCTGGTTACTGATTTCTTCTTTTTAAACATTTTTCTAAGTTTTTCTGGTTACTGATTTCTTCTTTTTAAACATTTTTCTAAGTTTTTCTGGTTACTCACTTCTTCTTTTTAAACATTTTCTAAGTTTTTCTGGTTACTCACTTCTTCTTTTGAAACATTTTTCTAAGTTTTTCTGGTTACTGATTTCTTCTTTTTAAACATTTTTCTAAGTTTTTCTGGTTACTGATTTCTTCTTTTTAAACATTTTTCGCAGTTTGTCTGGTTACTGATTTCTTCTTTTTAAACATTTTTCGCCGTTTTTCTGGTTACTGATTTCTTCTTTTTAAACATTTTTCTAAGTTTTTCTGGTTACTCACTTCTTCTTTTTAAACATTTTTCTAAGTTTTTCTGGTTACTGATTTCTTCTTTTTAAACATTTTTCGCAGTTTTTCTGGTTACTGATTTCTTCTTTTTAAACATTTTTCTAAGTTTTTCTGGTTACTGATTTCTTCTTTTTAAACATTTTTCTAAGTTTTTCTGGTTACTCACTTCTTCTTTTTAAACATTTTTCTAAGTTTTCCTGGTTACTGATTTCTTCTTTTTAAACATTTTCGCAGTTTGTCTGGTTACTGATTTCTTCTTTTTAAACATTTTTCGCAGTTTTTCTGGTTACTGATTTCTTCTTTTTAAACATTTTTCTAAGTTTTTCTGGTTACTCACTTCTTCTTTTATAACATTTTTCTAAGTTTTCCTGGTTACTGATTTCTTCTTTTTAAACATTTTTCTAAGTTTTCCTGGTTACTGATTTCTTCTTTTTAAACATTTTTCTAAGTTTTTCTGGTTACTCATTTCTTCTTTTAAACATTTTTCGCAGTTTTTCTGGTTACTGATTTCTTCTTTTTAAACATTTTCCTAAGTTTTCCTGGTTACTGATTTCTTCTTTTTAAACATTTTTCTAAGTTTTCCTGGTTACTCATTTCTTCTTTTTGATCATTTTTCTAAGTTTTCCTGGTTACTGATTTCTTCGTTTTGAACATTTTTCTAAGTTTTCCTGGTTACTCACTTCTTCTTTCAAACATTTTTCTTCGTTTTTCTGTTTACTCATTTAGCACTTTCAGGCACTTTCCGATCATTTCCTCGTTCCCGATTTCACCCTTTAAAACGCTTTCGGGCATTTCCCTAAGTTTTGCGGTTCACTCGTTTGGGACTCACTGACACCTTCTCTAGCTTCCCTGCTCACTTTTTTCGTACTGTTGAGAAAATTCGAACCCTTTCCTTAACTATGCCGGTTACTGACTTCACCGCTTCAGACCCTTGTCCCCGTAATGAAAGATACCATTTCCCACCGTGGGAAATGCACGAAAATCGGACTGAACACGGGGAGGCTCCCCCCTCGAAGGCGAGACCGTCGGCAGAACCGCCGGGTCAAACCCGGCTGAGCTACCCGGCTTACAAGTCTCAAAGTCGGTATGAGCAGTCACGTCCACCCCCATTCCCTTTTGGACCACTTCCCACGGTTCCAAATGCATGAAAATCGGCCTGTACACGGGGGAGGCACCCGCCTCGAAGACGAGACCGTCGGCAGAACCGCCGGGTCAAACCCGGCTGAGCTACCCGGCTCGGAAGCGCCAAAGTCGGGTTGAGCAGTCACATTCACTCCCATCCCCTTTTGGGCAACTTCCCACGGTTGGAAATGCATGGAAATCGGACTGAACACGGGGGAGGCTCCCCCCTCGAAGGCGAGACCGTCGGCAGAACCGCCGGATCAAACCCGGCTGAGCTACCCGGCTTACAAGTCTCAAAGTCGGTATGAGCAGACACGTCCACCCCCATTCCCTTTTGGACCACTTCCCACGGTTCGAAATGCATGAAAATCGGCCTGTATACGGGGGAGGCACCCGCCTCGAAGACGAGACCGTCGGCAGAACCGCCGGGTCAAACCCGGCTGAGCTACCCGGCTCGGAAGCGCCAAAGTCGGGTTGAGCAGTCACATTCACTCCCATCCCCTTTTGGGCAACTTCCCACGGTTGGAAATGCATGGAAATCGGACTGAACACGGGGGAGGCTCCCCCCTCGAAGGCGAGACCGTCGGCAGAACCGCCGGATCAAACCCGGCTGAGCTACCCGGCTTACAAGTCTCAAAGTCGGTATGAGCAGACACGTCCACCCCCATTCCCTTTTGGACCACTTCCCACGGTTCGAAATGCATGAAAATCGGCCTGTATACGGGGGAGGCACCCGCCTCGAAGACGGACCGTCGGCAGAACCGCCGGGTCAAACCCGGCCGGGCTACCCGGGTTAGAAGCCCTAGAGTCGGGTTGAGCAGTCACAATCACTCCCATCCCCTTTTGAACCTGTTCCCACCGTTGGAAATGCACGAAAATCGGCCTGTACACGGGGGAGGCTCCCCCCTCGAAGGCGAGACCGTCGGCAGAACCGCCGGGTCAAACCCGGCTGAGCTACCCGGCTTACAAGTCTCGAAGTCGGGTTGAGCAGTCACATTCACTCCCATCGACTTTTGGGCAACTTCCCACCGTTGCAAATGCATGAAAATCGGCCTGTACACGGGGGAGGCACCCGCCTCGAAGTCGAGACCGTCGGCAGAACCGCCGGGTCCAACCCGGCTGAGCTACCCGGCTTACAAGTCTCAAAGCCGGGTTGGGCAGTCACGTTCACCCCCATTCCCTTTTGGATCACTTCCCACGGTTCGAAATGCACGAAAACCGGCCTGTACACGGGGGAGGGTCCGCCCTCGAAGGCGAGACCGTCGGCAGAACCGCCGGGTCAAACCTGGCTGAGCTACCCGGCTTACAAGTCTCAAAGTCGGGTTGAGCAGTCACGTTCACTCCCATCGACTTTTAGACCACTTCCCACGGTTCGAAATGCACGAAAATCGGCCTGTACACGGGGGAGGCACCCGCCTCGAAGACGAGACCGTCGGCAGAACCGCCGGGTCAAACCCGGCCGAGCTACCCGGCTTAAAAGTCTCAAAGTCGGTATGAGCAGTCACATTCACCCCCATTCCCTTTTGGACCACTTCCCACGGTTGGAAATGCATGAAAATCGGCCTGGACACGGGGGAGGCTCCCCCCTCGATGACGAGACCGTCGGCAGAACCGCCGGAACAAACCCGGCTGAGCTACCCGGCTTACAAGTCTCAAAGTCGGTATGAGCAGACACGTCCACCCCCATTCCCTTTTGGACCACTTCCCACCGTTGGAAATGCACGAAAATCGGCCTGTACACGGGGGAGGCACCGGCCTCGAAGACGAGACCGTCGGCAGAACCGCCGGGTCAAACCCGGCTGAGCTACCCGGCTTACAAGTCTCAAAGTCGGGTTGAGCAGTCACATTCACTCCCATCGACTTTTGGGCAACTTCCCACGGTTCGAAATGCACAAGATTCGGCCTGAACACGGGGGACGCTCCCCCCTCGAAGGCGAGACCGTCGGCAGACCCGCCGGGTCAAACCCGGCTGAGCTACCCGGCTCGGAAGCGCCAAAGTCGGTATGAGCAGTCACGTTCACTCCCATCCCCTTTTGGACCGCTTCCCACGGTACGAAATGCATGAAAATCGGCCTGTACACGGGGGAGGCACCCGCCTCGAAGACGAGACCGTCGGCAGAACCGCCGGGTCAAACCCGGCTGAGCTACCCGGCTTACAAGTCTCAAAGTCGGGTTGAGCAGTCACATTCACTCCCATCGACTTTTGGGCAACTTCCCACGGTTCGAAATGCACAAAATTCGGCCTGAACACGGGGGACGCTCCCCCCTCGAAGGCGAGACCGTCGGCAGAACCGCCGGGTCAAACCCGGCTGAGCTACCCGGCTTAAAAGTCTCAAAGTCGGTATGAGCAGTCACATTCACCCCCATTCCCTTTTGGACCACTTCCCACGGTTGGAAATGCATGAAAATCGGCCTGGACACGGGGGAGGCTCCCCCCTCGATGACGAGACCGTCGGCAGAACCGCCGGAACAAACCCGGCTGAGCTACCCGGCTTACAAGTCTCAAAGTCGGTATGAGCAGACACGTCCACCCCCATTCCCTTTTGGACCACTTCCCACCGTTGGAAATGCACGAAAATCGGCCTGTACACGGGGGAGGCACCGGCCTCGAAGACGAGACCGTCGGCAGAACCGCCGGATCAAACCCGGCCGAGCTACCCGGGTTAGAAGCCTCAGAGTCGGGTTGAGCAGTCACGTCCACCCCCATTCCCTTTTGGACCACTTCCCACGGTTCGAAATGCACGAAAATCGGCCTGTACACGGGGGAGGGAGCCGCCTCGAAGACGAGACCGTCGGCAGAACCGCCGGTTCAAACCCGGCTGAGCTACCAGGCTCGGAAGCGCCAAAGTCGGGTTGAGCAGTCACATTCACTCCCATCCCCTTTTGGGCAACTTCCCACCGTTGCAAATGCATGAAAATCGGCCTGTACACGGGGGAGGGAGCCGCCTCGAAGACGAGACCGTCGGCAGAACCGCCGGATCAAACCCGGCTGAGCTACCAGGCTCGGAAGCGCCAAAGTCGGTATGAGCAGTCACATTCACTCCCATCCCCTTTTGGGCCACTTCCCACGGTTCGAAATGCACGAAAATCGGACTGAACACGGGGGAGGCTCCCCCCTCCAAAACGAGACCATCGGCAGAATCGACGGGTCAAACCCGGCCGAGCTACCCGGGTTAGAAGCCTCAAAGTCGGGTTGAGCAGTCACGTCCACCCCCATCCCCTTTTGGACCACTTCCCACGGTTCGAAATGCACGAAAATCGGCCTGTACACGGGGGAGGCACCCGCCTCGAAGACGAGACCGTCGGCAGACCCGCCGGATCAAACCCGGCCGAGCTACACGGCTTACAAGTCTCAATGTCGGTATGAGCAGTCACGTCCACCCCTATTCCCTTTTGGACCACTTCCCACGGTACGAAATGCATGAAAATCGGCCTGTACACGGGGGAGGCACCCGCCTCGAAGACGAGACCGTCGGCAGAACCGCCGGGTCAAACCCGGCTGAGCTACCCGGCTCGGAAGCGCCAAAGTCGGGTTGAGCAGTCACATTCACTCCCATCGACTTTTGGGCAACTTCCCACGGTTCGAAATGCACAAAATTCGGCCTGAACACGGGGGACGCTCCCCCCTCGAAGGCGAGACCGTCGGCAGAACCGCCGGGTCAAACCCGGCTGAGCTACCCGGGTCGGAAGCGCCAAGGTCGGTATGAGCAGTCACATTCACTCCCATCCCCTTTTGGACCGCTTCCCACGGTTTGAAATGCACGAAAATCGGCCTGTACACGGGGGAGGCTCCGCCCTCGAAGGCGAGACCGACGGCAGAACCGCCGGGTCAAACCCGGCCGGGCTACCCGGGTTAGAAGCCTCAGAGTCGGGTTGAGCAGTCACATTCACCCCCATCCCCTTTTGAACCTCTTCCCACCGTTGGAAATGCACGAAAATCGGCCTGTACACGGGGGAGGCGCCCCTCTCGAAGGCGAGACCGACGGCAGAACCGCCGGGTCAAACCCGGCCGAGCTACCCGGGTTAGAAGCCTCAGAGTCGGGTTGAGCAGTCACATTCACCCCCATTCCCTTTTGGACCACTTCCCACGGTACGAAATGCATGAAAATCGGCCTGTACACGGGGGAGGCACCCGCCTCGAAGACGAGACCGTCGGCAGAACCGCCGGGTCAAACCCGGCTGAGCTACCCGGGTCGGAAGCGCCAAGGTCGGTATGAGCAGTCACATTCACTCCCATCCCCTTTTGGACCGCTTCCCACGGTTTGAAATGCACGAAAATCGGCCTGTACACGGGGGAGGCTCCGCCCTCGAAGGCGAGACCGACGGCAGAACCGCCGGGTCAAACCCGGCCGGGCTACCCGGGTTAGAAGCCTCAGAGTCGGGTTGAGCAGTCACATTCACCCCCATCCCCTTTTGAACCTCTTCCCACCGTTGGAAATGCACGAAAATCGGCCTGTACACGGGGGAGGCCCCCCTCTCGAAGACGAGACCGTCGGCAGACCCGCCGGATCAAACCCGGCCGAGCTACACGGCTTACAAGTCTCGATGTCGGTATGAGCAGTCACGTCCACCCCCATTCCCTTTTGGACCACTTCCCACGGTACGAAATGCATGAAAATCGGCCTGTACACGGGGGAGGCACCCGCCTCGAAGACGAGACCGTCGGCAGAACCGCCGGGTCAAACCCGGCTGAGCTACCCGGCTCGGAAGCGCCAAAGTCGGGTTGAGCAGTCACATTCACTCCCATCCCCTTTTGGGCCACTTCCCACGGTTCGAAATGCATGAAAATCGGCCTGTACACGGGGGACGCTCCCCCCTCGAAGGCGAGGCCGTCGGCAGAACCGCCGGGTCAAACCCGGCTGAGCTACCCGGGTTAGATGCCTCAAAGTCGGGTTGAGCAGTCACATTCACCCCCATCCCCTTTCGGCCCCCTTCCCACGGTTGGAAATGCATGAAAATCGGCCTGTACACGGTGGGCGCTCCCCCCTCGAAGGTGAGACCTTCGGCAGAACCGCCGGGTCAAATCCTGCCGAGCTACCCGCGTTAGAGGTCTCAATGTCGGCTTCAGCAGTCACATTCAATCCCATTCCCGTTTGGACCTCTTCCCGCCGATGGAAATGCACAAAATTCGGCCTGAACACGCGGGACGCTCCCCCCTCGAAGGCGAGACCGTCGCCAGAACCGCCGGGTCAAATCCGGCTGAGCTACCCGCGTTACAGGTCTCAAAGTCGGGTTGAGCAGTCACGTTCACCCCCATCCCCTTTCGGACCCCTTCCCACGGTTGGAAATGCATGAAAATCGGCCTGTACACGGTGGGCGCTCCCCCCTCGAAGGTGAGACCTTCGGCAGAACCGCCGGGTCAAATCCGGCCGAGCTACCCGCGTTAGAGGTCTCAATGTCGGCTTCAGCAGTCACATTCAATCCCATTCCCGTTTGGACCTCTTCCCGCCGATGGAAATGCACAAAATTCGGCCTGAACACGCGGGAGGCTCCCCCCTCGAAGGTGAGACCTTCGGCAGAACCGCCGGGTCAAATCCGGCCGAGCTACCCGCGTTAGAGGTCTCAATGTCGGCTTCAGCAGTCACATTCAATCCCATTCCCGTTTGGACCTCTTCCCGCCGATGGAAATGCACAAAATTCGGCCTGAACACGCGGGACGCTCCCCCCTCGAAGGCGAGACCGTCGCCAGAACCGCCGGGTCAAATCCGGCCGAGCTACCCGCGTTAGAGGTCTCAATGTCGGCTTCAGCAGTCACATTCAATCCCATTCCCTTTTGGAACACTTCCCGCCGTTAACAATGCACGATATTCGGCCTGAACACGCGGGACGCTCCCCCCTCGAAGGTGAGACCTTCGGCAGAACCGCCGGGTCAAATCCTGCCGAGCTACCCGCGTTAGAGGTCTCAATGTCGGCTTCAGCAGTCACATTCAATCCCATTCCCGTTTGGACCTCTTCCCGCCGATGGAAATGCACAAAATTCGGCCTGAACACGCGGGGCGCTCCCCCCTCGAAGGCGAGACCGTCGCCAGAACCGCCGGGTCAAATCCGGCTGAGCTACCCGCGTTACAGGTCTCAAAGTCGGCTTCAGCAGTCACATTCAATCCCATTCCCTTTTGGAACACTTCCCGCCGTTAACAATGCACGATATTCGGACTGAACACGGGGGCCGGTCCGCCCTCGAAGTCAACACCGTCCGCAGAACCGCCGGGGCAAATCCGGCTGAGCTACCCCGCCCCCGAACACTCAAAGTCCCTCTGAAGCCTTGCATTCGCCTCCTTGGAAAATTGACGTCAAACATTACCAAAATCGGGGGCACGAGCACTAAAGCTAAGTCTCACCCTTTCCCTATCCCTAACCAGGAACCGAACGCCCACCCTCAGCCTCACACCAACGCCGGTGCCACTCCAGACAGACACACCCTTCAAAACCACACCCATCCGGCCATGCAACTCAAAAAGGGTCCA
>NW_027310377.1:66658-69158 GCF_047496795.1 Chiloscyllium punctatum
TGGCCAGGAGGACCGTGCGGGGGTCGGCCGACGGCGTGGTAGGTGTGCCTGCACGGTGACGGAGCACACACCACGCCCGCCAACCCCTCCGTACCTCCCGAGACCGGTGGCAGGACGGAGCGGAAAACGTGCGGACTGAACGGGAGAGCCAAGAGCCAGCGATCCACGCGCGTGCGACCGTCCAAGTCACAGCGTTCGACGAAAACCTCCTCCCTCGGCCAGGCACTCGGCGCCAGCAGGGGAGACAGGATCAGACGCCCCGCCGGCCACTTAAGGCCGAGGACGAACCACGAGACGGGCGGCTGCAGCAGCGGGCGGCCTGCAGCTCCCAGCACTCTCAATCGATCAACCATCGAGTCGGGTCAGCGTGTCAAACCGGCGAGCTCCACGGTCAGGCCGGCGGCGCACCAGCACCGGACCTCCGCGGCTCCCTTCACTCTTTCCACTGCCAGCCAACCGAGAGACGGACCCAATGCGGACGTGCAGAGCTTAGGCAGACCCCCCACTGGAGGCTCAACACTTCGTGGCAGCTCCGTGTCCCAGAGACCAGGAGGGTTGGCACACACACACAGTGTGAACCACCGACAGCCATTCTGGGACCGGTGACAGCCGTGCTGGCCCCACTGCCACGACACAGACGGACGCCAGGCCGCGCTCCCCGGCGGGGGGATGGCGTCGAGCCTGACGAACGGAATGTGCAGGGTGGGGGGGAAAGGCCAAGCGCTCCGACGCCGGAGGGCTCCGGAGTCTGAACTTAGGGGGACAAAGAGGACGGGTCCTCTGCGACACCCCAGCCGCGCTCTCGCCAGCCAAGGCGAGTGCGATTGATTGCCAAACGACCCTCAGACAGGCGTGGCCCCGGGAAGAACCCGGGGCCGCAAAGTGCGTTCAAAGTGTCGATGATCAATGTGTCCTGCAATTCACATTAATTCTCGCAGCTAGCTGCGTTCGTCATCGACGCACGAGCCGAGTGATCCACCGTCAAGAGTTGTCTGAGTTTGTTTTAGGTCTCTCCCTCGCCAGAGGAAAGCGACCCGGACCGCACATACGCTCCCCACCTTGAGCTACAGCCACCTGCACGCCGGCGTGCGGGCGGAGCAGGGTGGCGTGAAGCGATGGGGAGCACCATCCTGGTGCGGCCCGCAGAAACATACGTCTATTGGGGGGAGGAGGACAGGGCGCCCAAGAGGCGATGCGTGCCCCAACGCACCGCAGCGACGGAGGCAGGATCACCGCCACCATGTCGCCCGCCTAGTATCACGAGGCGTGCAGCAGCTTTGCCCTAGGAAAAGCAGAGGCGGGAACGGGCACCGGCCATCGGTTCGGCAGCGTCACTGACGCGTGCACGTGGCGGCGTGTCGGCGAGCGGACTTCCTGCGAGGAGGCGGGGGCGGCACTCGCCCGAGCAGACGCCCGCCCGGCCCAGCCACCGCCGAGGTGGACTGGGAGTCGCGGCAACGGCTCGTCATACTCGTTCCCACACTCACAGCGCAGCTTGCCCGCAAGCCACCGACCACCGATCGACGCCAGGCGCCCCGACCGAGAGCGGGATCGCTCGTTCGCCCTGCTGGCAGTTCGCTGGGGATCACTACTGCACGGAGCTCGGAGACCGACGGGCGGCAACTCGAGAGTCTTTAAACCACCACCCCCATCCCGCAAGTGCAAAGAGGCTGTATACGCACAGACGGGTGAGGGGAATAGGTACCCCGTCGGGTTTGAAGGGAGCGTGACTAGATAGCAACGATGTAAACCCAGCCGATTTGGGAGCGAAAGACCGGCGCCTGCATCACCGGCTTCGTTTCCCGTGGCTGGAGAGTACACCGAAACCCTCCGTCTGTCGCGAGCTCCCGACGACGCGGTGCCGCCAAGCAGCAGGGCCGGACCTGGTGTGGCTCCCCTCGTCGATCACAGACCGGTCGGCACTACTGACGAGACGGTGGAACGGGCTTCGCCCCTTGTGACGAAGGGTGATGCGAACCCGCCCGCCCGCGTGCGTTCGGGGTGGACTCGGCAAACGGAGATTTGAAATCGGAAAGTGTCCTCCTGCCCCGCGCAGGTAGGCGCCCAACAGTTGTGGGGGGTTTGGCGGTGACCACGGCTGCAGGGCCTGCTACCCCGACGAGCTCTCCTGCTGGCCCCGAAACCACCCTCGCGAGACAAGTTGAAACGGAAACGGGCGTACCCCCAAGCCGACGATCCTTTCTTATTTGTTACTTTTTTTTTCACTTGCTCGAGTTGTGGCGATTTGGCGGTGACCACGGCTGCAGGGCCTGCTACCCCGACGAGCTCTCCTGCTGGCCCCGAAACCACCCTCGCGAGACAAGTTGAAACGGAAACGGGCGTACCCCCAAGCCGACAGAGATCCTTTCTTATTTGTTACTTTTTTTTTTCACTTGCTCGAGTTGTGGGGGTTTGGCGGTGACCACGGCTGCAGGGCCTGCTACCCCGACGAGCTCTCCTGCTGGCCCCGAAACCACCCTCGCGAGACAAGTTGAAACGG
>NW_027310377.1:74158-89682 GCF_047496795.1 Chiloscyllium punctatum
ACCAGACTATTCACAGATAGCGGCCCAACGACTCCCAGAGCCGGTCGTGCGGCGCGCGAGGTCTGCTCTCTTCACAAGAGGCTTTATTAGGGAGTGCTAAGGCAAGGTTCTGTGCCCTCCACCCTCATCGCAACACCCATGGGAGCCTCCGGTCGTCAATAGACCGCCGCACCGGCCTCTGACTGACTCTCAGAATGGACGGAAAGAGCCGGGTAAGCCTTTCAAAAGATTCGACCACGTGCCGAAAACTTTAGACTTCCGTGAGCTCTCCGGCTTGCACCGAGACCCGAAGTCGACGTGCTAAGCACCACGGGACCCCTTTCGCCTGCAGGTCCCGAGCCGCCTTTATTTGCTGTTACGAGCATCGTGTGCCCCATACCTGCGTGACGAGCACCGCAGGGCGGCAGAGCCATCGCACTTGGCCGGGTGGCAGAGGAGGACCCGACTATTCACAGATAGCGGCCCAACGACTCCCAGAGCCGGTCGTGCGGTGCGCGAGGTCTGCTCTCTTCACAAGAGGCTTTATTAGGGAGTGCTAAGGCAAGGTTCTGTGCCCTCCACCCTCATCGCAACACCCATGGGAGCCTCCGGTCGTCAATAGACCGCCGCACCGGCCTCTGACTGACTCTCAGAATGGACGGAAAGAGCCGGGTAAGCCTTTCAAAAGATTCGACCACGTGCCGAAAACTTTAGACTTCCGTGAGCTCTCCGGCTTGCACCGAGACCCGAAGTCGACGTGCGAAGCACCACGGGACCCCTTTCGCCTGCAGGTCCCGAGCCGCCTTTATTTGCTGTTACGAGCATCGTGTGCCCCATACCTGCGTGACGAGCACCGCAGGGCGGCAGAGCCATCGCACTTGGCCGGGTGGCAGAGGAGGACCAGACTATTCACAGATAGCGGCCCAACGACTCCCAGAGCCGGTCGTGCGGCGCGCGAGGTCTGCTCTCTTCACAAGAGGCTTTATTAGGGAGTGCTAAGGCAAGGTTCTGTGCCCTCCACCCTCATCGCAACACCCATGGGAGCCTCCGGTCGTCAATAGACCGCCGCACCGGCCTCTGACTGACTCTCAGAATGGACGGAAAGAGCCGGGTAAGCCTTTCAAAAGATTCGACCACGTGCCGAAAACTTTAGACTTCCGTGAGCTCTCCGGCTTGCACCGAGACCCGAAGTCGACGTGCTAAGCACCACGGGACCCCTTTCGCCTGCAGGTCCCGAGCCGCCTTTATTTGCTGTTACGAGCATCGTGTGCCCCATACCTGCGTGACGAGCACCGCAGGGCGGCAGAGCCATCGCACTTGGCCGGGTGGCAGAGGAGGACCAGACTATTCACAGATAGCGGCCCAACGACTCCCAGAGCCGGTCGTGCGGCGCGCGAGGTCTGCTCTCTTCACAAGAGGCTTTATTAGGGAGTGCTAAGGCAAGGTTCTGTGCCCTCCACCCTCATCGCAACACCCATGGGAGCCTCCGGTCGTCAATAGACCGCCGCACCGGCCTCTGACTGACTCTCAGAATGGACGGAAAGAGCCGGGTAAGCCTTTCAAAAGATTCGACCACGTGCCGAAAACTTTAGACTTCCGTGAGCTCTCCGGCTTGCACCGAGACCCGAAGTCGACGTGCTAAGCACCACGGGACCCCTTTCGCCTGCAGGTCCCGAGCCGCCTTTATTTGCTGTTACGAGCATCGTGTGCCCCATACCTGCGTGACGAGCACCGCAGGGCGGCAGAGCCATCGCACTTGGCCGGGTGGCAGAGGAGGACCAGACTATTCACAGATAGCGGCCCAACGACTCCCAGAGCCGGTCGTGCGGCGCGCGAGGTCTGCTCTCATCACAAGAGGCTTTAGGGAGTGCTCAGGCAAGGGTCAGCCCGCAGCCTTCCTGGCAACACCCAGGGGAACCAGGCCACTCGCGTCTCTCGCCTTCATTTTCGACACGAGCGCCTGCGGAGGGCCACCACCCCCTCCGATTGTCAAGAGACCTCCGCACCGGCCTCTGACTTACTCTCAGAATGGACGGAAAGAGCCGGGTAAGCCTTTGAAAAGATTCGACCACGTGCCGAAAACTTTAGACTTCCGTGAGCTCTCCGGCTTGCACCGAGACCCGAAGTCGACGTGCTTAGCACCACGGGACCCCTTTCGCCTGCAGGTCCCGAGCCGCCTTTTATTTTTGTTACGAGTATCGTGTTCCCCAAACCTGGGTGACGAGCACCGCAGGGCGGCAGAGCCATCGCGCTTGTCCGGGTGGCAGAGGAGGACCAGACTATTCACAAATAGCGGCCCAACGACTCCCAGAGCCGGTCGTGCGGCAGGCGAGGTCTGCTCTCATCACAAGAGGCTTTAGGGAGTGCTCAGGCAACGGTCAGCCCGCAGCCTTCTTGGCAACACCCAAGGGAACCAGGCCACTCGCGTCTCTCGCCTTCATTTTGGACACGAGCGCCTGTGGAGGGACGGCCGGAGTCAACGTGGGGTTTGCCCGCCCTCCAATAGTGTCAAAAGACCGCCGCACAAGTCTCTGACTGACTCTTAGAACAGACAGAAAGAGTTTGTCAAATCTGTCAAAAAATTGACAAAGTGTCAAAAATTCGACTTCCAAGAGCTCTCCGGCATGCACTCATACCTGTCATTAAAGTGCTATGCCCGTGGAACCGTTTTTCGGATGCCTTTCAGAACGGTCCCGCGCCGCCATTTTGTTCTAAAAATCGTGTTCCCATATATCTCCGGGTACCCCGCCAACCTCACTGCGGAAAAACTACAAGTGGCACTGAATGGGTCTGAATTCCAAATTTGACTGCATCGGTCTGGAACTCGGTCCGGTCAAAACCGTTTGGATTTTTCTCGGTCCGGACTTCCGCGACAGACAAAGTTAAAGTTTTCGGGCTGCAGGCACAAAACGACAGCTGGCCATTTGCCGGGCTCAATTCACCCAATTCCTCCGGCACTTCGGAGCACATGTTCGGTGTAAGTTTGCGAATCTTTCCCGATGCTGCAGCATTTTCCTCCGCTGACACTTAGAATATTTTTCACACTTTGCTGAAAATTTTTCTAAGTGTTTTTTTCCAAGTTTTCCTGGTTACTGATTTCTTCTTTTTAAACATTTTTCTAAGTTTTTCTGGTTACTGATTTCTTCTTTTTAAACATTTTTCGCAGTTTGTCTGGTTACTGATTTCTTCTTTTTAAACATTTTTCGCCGTTTTTCTGGTTACTGATTTCTTCTTTTTAAACATTTTTCGCCGTTTTTCTGGTTACTCATTTCTTCTTTTTAAACATTTTTCTAAGTTTTTCTGGTTACTGATTTCTTCTTTTTAAACATTTTTCTAAGTTTTTCTGGTTACTCATTTCTTCTTTTTAAACATTTTTCTAAGTTTTTCTGGTTACTCACTTCTTCTTTTTAAACATTTTTCTAAGTTTTTCTGGTTACTGATTTCTTCTTTTTAAACATTTTTCGCCGTTTTTCTGGTTACTGATTTCTTCTTTTTAAACATTTTTCGCCGTTTTTCTGGTTACTGATTTCTTCTTTTTAAACATTTTTCTAAGTTTTTCTGGTTACTCATTTCTTCTTTTTAAACATTTTTCTAAGTTTTTCTGGTTACTGATTTCTTCTTTTTAAACATTTTTCTAAGTTTTTCTGGTTACTCATTTCTTCTTTTTAAACATTTTTCTAAGTTTTCCTGGTTACTCACTTCTTCTTTTTAAACATTTTTCTAAGTTTTTCTGGTTACTGATTTCTTCTTTTTAAACATTTTTCTAAGTTTTTCTGGTTACTGACTTCTTCTTTTTAAACATTTTTCGCAGTTTGTCTGGTTACTGATTTCTTCTTTTTAAACATTTTTCGCCGTTTTTCTGGTTACTGATTTCTTCTTTTTAAACATTTTTCTAAGTTTTTCTGGTTACTCACTTCTTCTTTTTAAACATTTTTCTAAGTTTTCCTGGTTACTGATTTCTTCTTTTTAAACATTTTTCTAAGTTTTTCTGGTTACTGATTTCTTCTTTTTAAACATTTTTCTAAGTTTTTCTGGTTACTGATTTCTTCTTTTTAAACATTTTTCGCAGTTTGTCTGGTTAATGATTTCTTCTTTTTAAACATTTTTCTAAGTTTGTCTGGTTACTGATTTCTTCTTTTTAAACATTTTTCTAAGTTTTTCTGGTTACTCACTTCTTCTTTTTAAACATTTTTCTAAGTTTTCCTGGTTACTCATTTCTTCTTTTTAAACATTTTTCGCAGTTTTTCTGGTTACTGATTTCTTCTTTTTAAACATTTTTCTAAGTTTTCCTGGTTACTGATTTCTTCTTTTTAAACATTTTTCTAAGTTTTTCTGGTTACTGATTTCTTCTTTTTAAACATTTTTCTAAGTTTTTCTGGTTACTGATTTCTTCTTTTTAAACATTTTTCTAAGTTTTTCTGGTTACTCACTTCTTCTTTTTAAACATTTTTCTAAGTTTTTCTGGTTACTCACTTCTTCTTTTGAAACATTTTTCTAAGTTTTTCTGGTTACTGATTTCTTCTTTTTAAACATTTTTCTAAGTTTTTCTGGTTACTGATTTCTTCTTTTTAAACATTTTTCGCAGTTTGTCTGGTTACTGATTTCTTCTTTTTAAACATTTTTCGCCGTTTTTCTGGTTACTGATTTCTTCTTTTTAAACATTTTTCTAAGTTTTTCTGGTTACTCACTTCTTCTTTTTAAACATTTTTCTAAGTTTTTCTGGTTACTGATTTCTTCTTTTTAAACATTTTTCGCAGTTTTTCTGGTTACTGATTTCTTCTTTTTAAACATTTTTCTAAGTTTTTCTGGTTACTGATTTCTTCTTTTTAAACATTTTTCTAAGTTTTTCTGGTTACTCACTTCTTCTTTTTAAACATTTTTCTAAGTTTTCCTGGTTACTGATTTCTTCTTTTTAAACATTTTTCGCAGTTTGTCTGGTTACTGATTTCTTCTTTTTAAACATTTTTCGCAGTTTTTCTGGTTACTGATTTCTTCTTTTTAAACATTTTTCTAAGTTTTTCTGGTTACTGATTTCTTCTTTTTAAACATTTTTCTAAGTTTTTCTGGTTACTGATTTCTTCTTTTTAAACATTTTTCTAAGTTTTTCTGGTTACTCACTTCTTCTTTTTAAACATTTTTCTAAGTTTTTCTGGTTACTCACTTCTTCTTTTGAAACATTTTTCTAAGTTTTTCTGGTTACTGATTTCTTCTTTTTAAACATTTTTCGCAGTTTGTCTGGTTACTGATTTCTTCTTTTTAAACATTTTTCGCCGTTTTTCTGGTTACTGATTTCTTCTTTTTAAACATTTTTCTAAGTTTTTCTGGTTACTCACTTCTTCTTTTTAAACATTTTTCTAAGTTTTTCTGGTTACTGATTTCTTCTTTTTAAACATTTTTCGCAGTTTTTCTGGTTACTGATTTCTTCTTTTTAAACATTTTTCTAAGTTTTTCTGGTTACTGATTTCTTCTTTTTAAACATTTTTCTAAGTTTTTCTGGTTACTCACTTCTTCTTTTTAAACATTTTTCTAAGTTTTCCTGGTTACTGATTTCTTCTTTTTAAACATTTTTCGCAGTTTGTCTGGTTACTGATTTCTTCTTTTTAAACATTTTTCGCAGTTTTTCTGGTTACTGATTTCTTCTTTTTAAACATTTTTCTAAGTTTTTCTGGTTACTGATTTCTTCTTTTTAAACATTTTTCTAAGTTTTTCTGGTTACTCACTTCTTCTTTTTAAACATTTTTCTAAGTTTTTCTGGTTACTCACTTCTTCTTTTGAAACATTTTTCTAAGTTTTTCTGGTTACTGATTTCTTCTTTTTAAACATTTTTCGCAGTTTGTCTGGTTACTGATTTCTTCTTTTTAAACATTTTTCGCCGTTTTTCTGGTTACTGATTTCTTCTTTTTAAACATTTTTCTAAGTTTTTCTGGTTACTCACTTCTTCTTTTTAAACATTTTTCTAAGTTTTTCTGGTTACTGATTTCTTCTTTTTAAACATTTTTCGCAGTTTTTCTGGTTACTGATTTCTTCTTTTTAAACATTTTTCTAAGTTTTTCTGGTTACTGATTTCTTCTTTTTAAACATTTTTCTAAGTTTTTCTGGTTACTGACTTCTTCTTTTTAAACATTTTTCTAAGTTTTCCTGGTTACTGATTTCTTCTTTTTAAACATTTTTCGCAGTTTGTCTGGTTACTGATTTCTTCTTTTTAAACATTTTTCGCAGTTTTTCTGGTTACTGATTTCTTCTTTTTAAACATTTTTCTAAGTTTTTCTGGTTACTGATTTCTTCTTTTTAAACATTTTTCTAAGTTTTTCTGGTTACTCACTTCTTCTTTTTAAACATTTTTCTAAGTTTTTCTGGTTACTCACTTCTTCTTTTGAAACATTTTTCTAAGTTTTTCTGGTTACTGATTTCTTCTTTTTAAACATTTTTCGCAGTTTGTCTGGTTACTGATTTCTTCTTTTTAAACATTTTTCGCCGTTTTTCTGGTTACTGATTTCTTCTTTTTAAACATTTTTCTAAGTTTTTCTGGTTACTCACTTCTTCTTTTTAAACATTTTTCTAAGTTTTTCTGGTTACTGATTTCTTCTTTTTAAACATTTTTCGCAGTTTTTCTGGTTACTGATTTCTTCTTTTTAAACATTTTTCTAAGTTTTTCTGGTTACTGATTTCTTCTTTTTAAACATTTTTCTAAGTTTTTCTGGTTACTGACTTCTTCTTTTTAAACATTTTTCTAAGTTTTCCTGGTTACTGATTTCTTCTTTTTAAACATTTTTCGCAGTTTGTCTGGTTACTGATTTCTTCTTTTTAAACATTTTTCGCAGTTTTTCTGGTTACTGATTTCTTCTTTTTAAACATTTTTCTAAGTTTTTCTGGTTACTGATTTCTTCTTTTTAAACATTTTTCTAAGTTTTTCTGGTTACTCACTTCTTCTTTTTAAACATTTTTCTAAGTTTTTCTGGTTACTCACTTCTTCTTTTGAAACATTTTTCTAAGTTTTTCTGGTTACTGATTTCTTCTTTTTAAACATTTTTCTAAGTTTTTCTGGTTACTGATTTCTTCTTTTTAAACATTTTTCGCAGTTTGTCTGGTTACTGATTTCTTCTTTTTAAACATTTTTCGCCGTTTTTCTGGTTACTGATTTCTTCTTTTTAAACATTTTTCTAAGTTTTTCTGGTTACTCACTTCTTCTTTTTAAACATTTTTCTAAGTTTTTCTGGTTACTGATTTCTTCTTTTTAAACATTTTTCGCAGTTTTTCTGGTTACTGATTTCTTCTTTTTAAACATTTTTCTAAGTTTTTCTGGTTACTGATTTCTTCTTTTTAAACATTTTTCTAAGTTTTTCTGGTTACTCACTTCTTCTTTTTAAACATTTTTCTAAGTTTTCCTGGTTACTGATTTCTTCTTTTTAAACATTTTTCGCAGTTTGTCTGGTTACTGATTTCTTCTTTTTAAACATTTTTCGCAGTTTTTCTGGTTACTGATTTCTTCTTTTTAAACATTTTTCTAAGTTTTTCTGGTTACTCACTTCTTCTTTTATAACATTTTTCTAAGTTTTCCTGGTTACTGATTTCTTCTTTTTAAACATTTTTCTAAGTTTTCCTGGTTACTGATTTCTTCTTTTTAAACATTTTTCTAAGTTTTTCTGGTTACTCATTTCTTCTTTTTAAACATTTTTCGCAGTTTTTCTGGTTACTGATTTCTTCTTTTTAAACATTTTCCTAAGTTTTCCTGGTTACTGATTTCTTCTTTTTAAACATTTTTCTAAGTTTTCCTGGTTACTCATTTCTTCTTTTTGATCATTTTTCTAAGTTTTCCTGGTTACTGATTTCTTCGTTTTGAACATTTTTCTAAGTTTTCCTGGTTACTCACTTCTTCTTTTCAAACATTTTTCTTCGTTTTTCTGTTTACTCATTTAGCACTTTCAGGCACTTTCCGATCATTTCCTCGTTCCCGATTTCACCCTTTAAAACGCTTTCGGGCATTTCCCTAAGTTTTGCGGTTCACTCGTTTGGGACTCACTGACACCTTCTCTAGCTTCCCTGCTCACTTTTTTCGTACTGTTGAGAAAATTCGAACCCTTTCCTTAACTATGCCGGTTACTGACTTCACCGCTTCAGACCCTTGTCCCCGTAATGAAAGATACCATTTCCCACCGTGGGAAATGCACGAAAATCGGACTGAACACGGGGGAGGCTCCCCCCTCGAAGGCGAGACCGTCGGCAGAACCGCCGGGTCAAACCCGGCTGAGCTACCCGGCTTACAAGTCTCAAAGTCGGTATGAGCAGTCACGTCCACCCCCATTCCCTTTTGGACCACTTCCCACGGTTCCAAATGCATGAAAATCGGCCTGTACACGGGGGAGGCACCCGCCTCGAAGACGAGACCGTCGGCAGAACCGCCGGGTCAAACCCGGCTGAGCTACCCGGCTCGGAAGCGCCAAAGTCGGGTTGAGCAGTCACATTCACTCCCATCCCCTTTTGGGCAACTTCCCACGGTTGGAAATGCATGGAAATCGGACTGAACACGGGGGAGGCTCCCCCCTCGAAGGCGAGACCGTCGGCAGAACCGCCGGATCAAACCCGGCTGAGCTACCCGGCTTACAAGTCTCAAAGTCGGTATGAGCAGACACGTCCACCCCCATTCCCTTTTGGACCACTTCCCACGGTTCGAAATGCATGAAAATCGGCCTGTATACGGGGGAGGCACCCGCCTCGAAGACGAGACCGTCGGCAGAACCGCCGGGTCAAACCCGGCTGAGCTACCCGGCTCGGAAGCGCCAAAGTCGGGTTGAGCAGTCACATTCACTCCCATCCCCTTTTGGGCAACTTCCCACGGTTGGAAATGCATGGAAATCGGACTGAACACGGGGGAGGCTCCCCCCTCGAAGGCGAGACCGTCGGCAGAACCGCCGGATCAAACCCGGCTGAGCTACCCGGCTTACAAGTCTCAAAGTCGGTATGAGCAGACACGTCCACCCCCATTCCCTTTTGGACCACTTCCCACGGTTCGAAATGCATGAAAATCGGCCTGTATACGGGGGAGGCACCCGCCTCGAAGACGAGACCGTCGGCAGAACCGCCGGGTCAAACCCGGCCGGGCTACCCGGGTTAGAAGCCCTAGAGTCGGGTTGAGCAGTCACAATCACTCCCATCCCCTTTTGAACCTGTTCCCACCGTTGGAAATGCACGAAAATCGGCCTGTACACGGGGGAGGCTCCCCCCTCGAAGGCGAGACCGTCGGCAGAACCGCCGGGTCAAACCCGGCTGAGCTACCCGGCTTACAAGTCTCGAAGTCGGGTTGAGCAGTCACATTCACTCCCATCGACTTTTGGGCAACTTCCCACCGTTGCAAATGCATGAAAATCGGCCTGTACACGGGGGAGGCACCCGCCTCGAAGTCGAGACCGTCGGCAGAACCGCCGGGTCCAACCCGGCTGAGCTACCCGGCTTACAAGTCTCAAAGCCGGGTTGGGCAGTCACGTTCACCCCCATTCCCTTTTGGATCACTTCCCACGGTTCGAAATGCACGAAAACCGGCCTGTACACGGGGGAGGGTCCGCCCTCGAAGGCGAGACCGTCGGCAGAACCGCCGGGTCAAACCTGGCTGAGCTACCCGGCTTACAAGTCTCAAAGTCGGGTTGAGCAGTCACGTTCACTCCCATCGACTTTTAGACCACTTCCCACGGTTCGAAATGCACGAAAATCGGCCTGTACACGGGGGAGGCACCCGCCTCGAAGACGAGACCGTCGGCAGAACCGCCGGGTCAAACCCGGCCGAGCTACCCGGCTTAAAAGTCTCAAAGTCGGTATGAGCAGTCACATTCACCCCCATTCCCTTTTGGACCACTTCCCACGGTTGGAAATGCATGAAAATCGGCCTGGACACGGGGGAGGCTCCCCCCTCGATGACGAGACCGTCGGCAGAACCGCCGGAACAAACCCGGCTGAGCTACCCGGCTTACAAGTCTCAAAGTCGGTATGAGCAGACACGTCCACCCCCATTCCCTTTTGGACCACTTCCCACCGTTGGAAATGCACGAAAATCGGCCTGTACACGGGGGAGGCACCGGCCTCGAAGACGAGACCGTCGGCAGAACCGCCGGGTCAAACCCGGCTGAGCTACCCGGCTTACAAGTCTCAAAGTCGGGTTGAGCAGTCACATTCACTCCCATCGACTTTTGGGCAACTTCCCACGGTTCGAAATGCACAAGATTCGGCCTGAACACGGGGGACGCTCCCCCCTCGAAGGCGAGACCGTCGGCAGACCCGCCGGGTCAAACCCGGCTGAGCTACCCGGCTCGGAAGCGCCAAAGTCGGTATGAGCAGTCACGTTCACTCCCATCCCCTTTTGGACCGCTTCCCACGGTACGAAATGCATGAAAATCGGCCTGTACACGGGGGAGGCACCCGCCTCGAAGACGAGACCGTCGGCAGAACCGCCGGGTCAAACCCGGCTGAGCTACCCGGCTTACAAGTCTCAAAGTCGGGTTGAGCAGTCACATTCACTCCCATCGACTTTTGGGCAACTTCCCACGGTTCGAAATGCACAAAATTCGGCCTGAACACGGGGGACGCTCCCCCCTCGAAGGCGAGACCGTCGGCAGAACCGCCGGGTCAAACCCGGCTGAGCTACCCGGCTTAAAAGTCTCAAAGTCGGTATGAGCAGTCACATTCACCCCCATTCCCTTTTGGACCACTTCCCACGGTTGGAAATGCATGAAAATCGGCCTGGACACGGGGGAGGCTCCCCCCTCGATGACGAGACCGTCGGCAGAACCGCCGGAACAAACCCGGCTGAGCTACCCGGCTTACAAGTCTCAAAGTCGGTATGAGCAGACACGTCCACCCCCATTCCCTTTTGGACCACTTCCCACCGTTGGAAATGCACGAAAATCGGCCTGTACACGGGGGAGGCACCGGCCTCGAAGACGAGACCGTCGGCAGAACCGCCGGATCAAACCCGGCCGAGCTACCCGGGTTAGAAGCCTCAGAGTCGGGTTGAGCAGTCACGTCCACCCCCATTCCCTTTTGGACCACTTCCCACGGTTCGAAATGCACGAAAATCGGCCTGTACACGGGGGAGGGAGCCGCCTCGAAGACGAGACCGTCGGCAGAACCGCCGGTTCAAACCCGGCTGAGCTACCAGGCTCGGAAGCGCCAAAGTCGGGTTGAGCAGTCACATTCACTCCCATCCCCTTTTGGGCAACTTCCCACCGTTGCAAATGCATGAAAATCGGCCTGTACACGGGGGAGGGAGCCGCCTCGAAGACGAGACCGTCGGCAGAACCGCCGGATCAAACCCGGCTGAGCTACCAGGCTCGGAAGCGCCAAAGTCGGTATGAGCAGTCACATTCACTCCCATCCCCTTTTGGGCCACTTCCCACGGTTCGAAATGCACGAAAATCGGACTGAACACGGGGGAGGCTCCCCCCTCCAAAACGAGACCATCGGCAGAATCGACGGGTCAAACCCGGCCGAGCTACCCGGGTTAGAAGCCTCAAAGTCGGGTTGAGCAGTCACGTCCACCCCCATCCCCTTTTGGACCACTTCCCACGGTTCGAAATGCACGAAAATCGGCCTGTACACGGGGGAGGCACCCGCCTCGAAGACGAGACCGTCGGCAGACCCGCCGGATCAAACCCGGCCGAGCTACACGGCTTACAAGTCTCAATGTCGGTATGAGCAGTCACGTCCACCCCTATTCCCTTTTGGACCACTTCCCACGGTACGAAATGCATGAAAATCGGCCTGTACACGGGGGAGGCACCCGCCTCGAAGACGAGACCGTCGGCAGAACCGCCGGGTCAAACCCGGCTGAGCTACCCGGCTCGGAAGCGCCAAAGTCGGGTTGAGCAGTCACATTCACTCCCATCGACTTTTGGGCAACTTCCCACGGTTCGAAATGCACAAAATTCGGCCTGAACACGGGGGACGCTCCCCCCTCGAAGGCGAGACCGTCGGCAGAACCGCCGGGTCAAACCCGGCTGAGCTACCCGGGTCGGAAGCGCCAAGGTCGGTATGAGCAGTCACATTCACTCCCATCCCCTTTTGGACCGCTTCCCACGGTTTGAAATGCACGAAAATCGGCCTGTACACGGGGGAGGCTCCGCCCTCGAAGGCGAGACCGACGGCAGAACCGCCGGGTCAAACCCGGCCGGGCTACCCGGGTTAGAAGCCTCAGAGTCGGGTTGAGCAGTCACATTCACCCCCATCCCCTTTTGAACCTCTTCCCACCGTTGGAAATGCACGAAAATCGGCCTGTACACGGGGGAGGCGCCCCTCTCGAAGGCGAGACCGACGGCAGAACCGCCGGGTCAAACCCGGCCGAGCTACCCGGGTTAGAAGCCTCAGAGTCGGGTTGAGCAGTCACATTCACCCCCATTCCCTTTTGGACCACTTCCCACGGTACGAAATGCATGAAAATCGGCCTGTACACGGGGGAGGCACCCGCCTCGAAGACGAGACCGTCGGCAGAACCGCCGGGTCAAACCCGGCTGAGCTACCCGGGTCGGAAGCGCCAAGGTCGGTATGAGCAGTCACATTCACTCCCATCCCCTTTTGGACCGCTTCCCACGGTTTGAAATGCACGAAAATCGGCCTGTACACGGGGGAGGCTCCGCCCTCGAAGGCGAGACCGACGGCAGAACCGCCGGGTCAAACCCGGCCGGGCTACCCGGGTTAGAAGCCTCAGAGTCGGGTTGAGCAGTCACATTCACCCCCATCCCCTTTTGAACCTCTTCCCACCGTTGGAAATGCACGAAAATCGGCCTGTACACGGGGGAGGCCCCCCTCTCGAAGACGAGACCGTCGGCAGACCCGCCGGATCAAACCCGGCCGAGCTACACGGCTTACAAGTCTCGATGTCGGTATGAGCAGTCACGTCCACCCCCATTCCCTTTTGGACCACTTCCCACGGTACGAAATGCATGAAAATCGGCCTGTACACGGGGGAGGCACCCGCCTCGAAGACGAGACCGTCGGCAGAACCGCCGGGTCAAACCCGGCTGAGCTACCCGGCTCGGAAGCGCCAAAGTCGGGTTGAGCAGTCACATTCACTCCCATCCCCTTTTGGGCCACTTCCCACGGTTCGAAATGCATGAAAATCGGCCTGTACACGGGGGACGCTCCCCCCTCGAAGGCGAGGCCGTCGGCAGAACCGCCGGGTCAAACCCGGCTGAGCTACCCGGGTTAGATGCCTCAAAGTCGGGTTGAGCAGTCACATTCACCCCCATCCCCTTTCGGCCCCCTTCCCACGGTTGGAAATGCATGAAAATCGGCCTGTACACGGTGGGCGCTCCCCCCTCGAAGGTGAGACCTTCGGCAGAACCGCCGGGTCAAATCCTGCCGAGCTACCCGCGTTAGAGGTCTCAATGTCGGCTTCAGCAGTCACATTCAATCCCATTCCCGTTTGGACCTCTTCCCGCCGATGGAAATGCACAAAATTCGGCCTGAACACGCGGGACGCTCCCCCCTCGAAGGCGAGACCGTCGCCAGAACCGCCGGGTCAAATCCGGCTGAGCTACCCGCGTTACAGGTCTCAAAGTCGGGTTGAGCAGTCACGTTCACCCCCATCCCCTTTCGGACCCCTTCCCACGGTTGGAAATGCATGAAAATCGGCCTGTACACGGTGGGCGCTCCCCCCTCGAAGGTGAGACCTTCGGCAGAACCGCCGGGTCAAATCCGGCCGAGCTACCCGCGTTAGAGGTCTCAATGTCGGCTTCAGCAGTCACATTCAATCCCATTCCCGTTTGGACCTCTTCCCGCCGATGGAAATGCACAAAATTCGGCCTGAACACGCGGGAGGCTCCCCCCTCGAAGGTGAGACCTTCGGCAGAACCGCCGGGTCAAATCCGGCCGAGCTACCCGCGTTAGAGGTCTCAATGTCGGCTTCAGCAGTCACATTCAATCCCATTCCCGTTTGGACCTCTTCCCGCCGATGGAAATGCACAAAATTCGGCCTGAACACGCGGGACGCTCCCCCCTCGAAGGCGAGACCGTCGCCAGAACCGCCGGGTCAAATCCGGCCGAGCTACCCGCGTTAGAGGTCTCAATGTCGGCTTCAGCAGTCACATTCAATCCCATTCCCTTTTGGAACACTTCCCGCCGTTAACAATGCACGATATTCGGCCTGAACACGCGGGACGCTCCCCCCTCGAAGGTGAGACCTTCGGCAGAACCGCCGGGTCAAATCCTGCCGAGCTACCCGCGTTAGAGGTCTCAATGTCGGCTTCAGCAGTCACATTCAATCCCATTCCCGTTTGGACCTCTTCCCGCCGATGGAAATGCACAAAATTCGGCCCCCCCCCCCCCCCCCCCCCCCCCCCCCCCCCCCCCCCCCCCCCCCCCCCCCCCCCCCCCCCCCCCCCCCCCCCCCCTGAACACACGCGGGGCGCTCCCCCCTCGAAGGCGAGACCGTCGCCAGAACCGCCGGGTCAAATCCGGCTGAGCTACCCGCGTTACAGGTCTCAAAGTCGGCTTCAGCAGTCACATTCAATCCCATTCCCTTTTGGAACACTTCCCGCCGTTAACAATGCACGATATTCGGACTGAACACGGGGGCCGGTCCGCCCTCGAAGTCAACACCGTCCGCAGAACCGCCGGGGCAAATCCGGCTGAGCTACCCCGCCCCCGAACACTCAAAGTCCCTCTGAAGCCTTGCATTCGCCTCCTTGGAAAATTGACGTCAAACATTACCAAAATCGGGGGCACGAGCACTAAAGCTAAGTCTCACCCTTTCCCTATCCCTAACCAGGAACCGAACGCCCACCCTCAGCCTCACACCAACGCCGGTGCCACTCCAGACAGACACACCCTTCAAACCACACCCATCCGGCCATGCAACTCAAAAAGGGTCCAAATTCAGAAACACCCCCTTCAAAAGGCACTCCATCCTCGGCCACACCACCGGGACATGCTCCCCTCGGCGATAATTAAGCCCCCACCACTATTTGAAGCCAACCGCAGCCGCAACTCGAACGGAGAAATCAGTAACCAATTCAAAAATGCGCTTGGTTACTGATTTCTACTGAGCCGAAAAAATTCTAAGTGTCGGTGGTTACTGATTTATACCAACCCGAAAATATTCTAAGTGTCGGTGGTTACTGATTTATACCAACCCGAAAAAATTCTAAGTGTCAGTGGTTACTGATTTATACCAACTCGAAAAAATTCTAAGTGTCAGTGGTTACTGATTTATACCAACCCGAAAATATTCTAAGTGTCAGTGGTTACTGATTTGTACCGACCCGAAAATATTCTAAGTGTCAGTGGTTACTGATTTATACCAACCCGAAAAAATTCTAAGTGTCAGTGGTTACTGATTTATACCAAGTCGAAAAAATTCTAAGTGTCAGTGGTTACTGATTTATACCAACCGAAAATATTCTAAGTGTCAGTGGTTACTGATTTATACCAACTCGAAAAAATTCTAAGTGTCAGTGGTTACTGATTTATACCGACCCGAAAAAATTCTAAGTGTCAGTGGTTACTGATTTATACCAACTCGAAAATATTCTAAGTGTCGGTGGTTACTGATTTATACCAAC
>NW_027310378.1:0-27500 GCF_047496795.1 Chiloscyllium punctatum
GTTCTCCTCGGGCGGTGGGCGGGTGATGTGTTGTCACTGACGGTCAGGTTCCGGTGTACTGTTTAGTTACCCTCCCTCTCGGTCCCCGGTCCCCGGTCCCCGGTCCCCGGTCCTGTCCCCGGTGTTATTAATCTTGTCGCCGGTTACTCAGAAGAAGGGTCTTATTTTCGCGTCAGGTTGTCTTCAAACCCGCCGCATTCCCGCCGCGGGTTCACGCTCCCTCCCGATTGGCTGCCGCCGTGTCACGTGTCCTCCCTCCGCCCGTCCTCATTGGTCCGTCCCGGAGACCCAACCGTCACAATTCAAACCGCGGCGGCGGTTGGTTGACGGTGCTGCAACAACAACCCGCGGCATTGGGATTCCCCCCACCCAGCATTAGAGAGGGAAGGTACAACAACCACCAGCTGTATGATGTAACCCCCCACCCTGCATTAGGGAGGGTACAACAACAACCCGCGCTTGAGGTAACCCACACCTTAGATTAGAGACGGAGGGTACTACAACAACCTGCTGCTTTGGGGTACCCCCCACTCTGCATTAGAGAGGGAGGTGCAACAACAACCCCGCATTGGAGGTATCCCCCACCCTCATTAGAGACTAGGGTACAATGACAACCCGCTGCATTGGTGTACCTCCCACCCTGCATTAGAGACGGATGGTATAACAACAACCCACTGCATTTGAGTATTCTCCAGCCATCATTAGAGAGGGAGGGTACAACACAATGACACACAGCATTGGGGTACCCCCACCTAGCAATAGAGAGGGAGGGGTATAACAACCTGCTGATTGGGGTACCCCTACCCTGCAGTAGAGAGGCAGGTGCAACAACAACCCGCTGCATGTGGAGTAAACCACACCCTGCATTACAGCGGGAGGGGCACAACAACAACCTGTTGCTTTGGGGTAACCACCCTCACTACAACAATAACAGCCCTGCATTGTATTCACCACCTGGCACTGCTACAGAAACAACAACTTTGCATTGAGGTAAACACACTCACTAAAACAACAACAACCTGGCACTGCACTAACAACAACCCTGCATTGGGTAACCAGCCAGCACTGAATTAAACACATCCGCTACAGCAACAACCCTGCATTGAGGTAACCACCTTCTGCAACAACAATAACACAACATTGGGAAATCACCCTCACTATGACAACAACAACCCAGCATTACAGCAACAACCTGGCATTACAACAACCAGATTTTGGATTAGTGGTGCTGGAAGAGCACCCACCCTCCCATCCTGGCACCTTCCCCTGCCACCGCAGGAACTGTAAAACCTGTGCCCACACCTCCTCCCTCACCTCTATCCAAGGCCCTAAAGGAGCCTTCCACATCCATCACAGTTTTACCTGCACATCCACTAATATCATTTATTGTATCCGTTGCTCCCGATGTGGTCTCCTCTACATTGGGAGACTGGATGCCTCCTAGCAGACCGCTTTAGGGAACATCTCCGGGACACCTGCACCAATCAACCACACCGCCCCGTGGCCCAACATTTCACTCCCCCCTCCCACTCTGCCGAGGACATGGAGGTCCTGGGCCTCCTTCACCGCCGCTCTCCTCACCACCAGACGCCTGGAGGAAGAACGCCTCATCTTCCGCCTCGGAACACTTCAATCCCAGGGCATCAATGTGGACTTCAACAGCTTCCTCATTTCCCCTTCCCCCACCTCATCCTCGTTTCAAACTTCCAGCTCAGCACCGTCCCCATGACTTGTCTGGACTTGTCCTACCTGCCTATCTCCTTTTCCACCTATCCACTCCACCCTCTCCTCCCTGACCTATCACCTTCATCTCCTCCCCCACTCACCCATTGTACTCTATGCTACACTCTCCCCACCCCCCACCCTCCTCTAGCTTATCTCTCCACCCTTCAGGCTCACTGCCTTTATTCCTGATGAAGGGCTTTTGCCCGAAACGTCGATTTCAAAGCTCCTTGGATGCTGCCTGAACTGCTGTGCTCTTCCAGCACCACTAATCCAGAATCTGGTTTCCAGCATCTGCAGTCATTGTGTTTACCTATTGCAACAACCAGCCATTATAAAAGAAAACACACACACTTCACTACAACAACAACCTGGCGCTACACCAACAGTTCCGGCTCCCGCTCTCCTCCCTCCCCCGCCCCCTCCACCCTCCTGAGGAGGGTAGGGCCTGTGAGGATGATCCTGGTTAATAACTTTAAGCTGGCTTTAAACGTGCTGACTCTGTGCAGTGTATATAGGATCAGCTCCCAGTCAATCCCCTGCCCTTCCTGCTGGGAATCCGAGAGGTAGCCCGCTGCCAGGTTAAAGCTCAGCTCAGGATCGGGAGGGGCGTCAGGCCAATGGAAAAGAAAGGGAACGTGGAAGACCCCGTTTCTGAGGAGTCTGAGGAATCTCAAAGGGAGGATAAGTCCGAGCCTTGTCATGGCCCTGAAAACCAGAGCTTCAAGCACAGGGTGATCCTGTGTGCTGATCGGGTGTTCCTGTGCTTCCTCGTCTTGCTGTTCGTGGTCCTGATGCTTGAGGTTATCTACAAGATCTGGTACATTACCAAGTGGAGAGCCGTCTTTAACTTCCTCAGGGACCTGGCCAGCTACCTGACTGAACAACCAGAGGAGGAGGAGATGATCGAACTGTGACTGTTACCTTCTCAGCAGGGTAAGGTGCCCCTAGTCCCAGCACAACCTCAGAGTCAGTGCCTGGCATCCTGAATGTTCCTGGATGGTCCCGTAATGTTCAACCACAAGGTGGTGAATGGGACACACCTGAACCATTCAGGCAGTGCGATTACAGGCCAGTGTTTGTAACATTTCCCTGTACCTATACCTCTGCCTGCTCCTGCTGCCAGAGAATCTACAATGTTACAAGGCTCTGTTCAAAACATTTATGGATACCAAGTGTTCCTGAATAATTGTGTTCTGGACTGGAGGATTTACAGCGTTTGAGATGGGGAAGACCATTCTCTCTACATCGATAATCAACTGTTTTGTGTGTCTGTCTCTGTGAACATTTCTGGGTGATTCTGACTGTGAGAGTGTGTACCTGTGTGACTATCTGACGGGGTGTGTGTCTCTGAGAGTCTGCATCTGCCTCTGAGAATCTGTCTGTGAGTTTCTGTGTGTCTATCTCCATGCGTGTCTGCACCTGTGGGAGTGTTTGTGTATATTTGAGTGTGTCTGTCTCTGAGCACCCGTTTCTGTGTATCTGTGTCTCTCTGAGTGTGCCTGTGAGTGTGTTTGTGTGTCTCTGTGAGCGAGTATCTGTATGTCTGTATCTGTGCATGTCTGCACCTGTGTGTGTGATGTATAGGTGTGTGCGCGTATGTTTTTGTGCGATTGTCTATGCGTGTCTCTGAGAATCTGTATCTGTACCTCTTTGTCAGTGAATATCTGTGTGTCTCTGTAAATGTCTGTTTGTGTATGTGTCTCTGTGTGTAAGTCACTGTTGTGTATGTTTATATGTTACCTGCGAGTCAGTGTGTCTCTGAGTGCCTGTCACTGCTTTCTTTTCTGTGTGTCTCTGAGTATCTGTACTAATGTGAGTTTCTCTGTGTGTGAAGGTGTGTGAGTTTGTGTGTGTCTGTGTGTGTACGTGTCTGTGTGACTGACAGTGTGTGTGTGAGAGAGAGTATGTGAGGTTGTGCGTGTCTATGTGAGTGTGTGTGTCTATATGAGAGTATGTCTGTATGTGTGAGGATGTGTGTGTATGTGTGAGGATGTGTGTGTGTGTGTGTATGTCTATATGAGAGTATGTGAGGATGTGTGTGTGAGTGTGTGTGTGTGTGTGTGTGTGAGACACTGTAAAGTTGTCTGTGTCAGTGGGGAAGGGAGAGTCGCTCTGCCATGATGTAGGGGACTGGGGATGTTTGCCTTGTGTTTAAATCCTCTCTGGATGTTTGTTCCTTGCTGCAGGTTTCTTGCTGACACGGGGGTGACATTCCGACAGCTGACAGGTGCTGAATCTGACAGGTTAACGCTTTGTCAAGGCCCATTCTCCATCTCTGAGCAAACCAGCAACACCCCAACCACAAGGAACACCGCAACCAGGAACACCCCACCCACACGGAACACCGCAACCAGGAACACCCCACCCACAAGGAACACCCCAACCAGGAACACCCCAACCACAAGGAACACCGCAACCAGGAACACCCCACCCACACGGAACACCGCAACCAGGAACACCCCACCCACAAGGAACACCCCAACCAGGAACACCCCACCCACATGGAACACCGCAACCAGGAACACCCCACCCACAAGGAACACCGCAACCAGGAACACCCCACCCACATGGAACACCGCAACCAGGGACACCCCACCCACAAGGAACACCCCAACCAGGAACACCCCACCCACAAGGAACACCCCAACCAGGAACACCCCACCCACACGGAACACCCCAACCAGGAACACCCCACCCACACGGAACACCGCAACCAGGAACACCCCACCCACAAGGAACACCGCAACCAGGAACACCCCACCCACACGGAACACCCCAACCAGGAACACGCCACCCACACGGAACACCCCAACCAGGAACACCCCACCCACAAGGAACACCGCAACCAGGAACACCCCACCCACACGGAACACCCCAACCAGGAACACCCCACCCACACGGAACACCCCAACCAGGAACACGCCACCCACACGGAACACCCCAACCAGGAACACCCCACCCACAAGGAACACCGCAACCAGGAACACCCCACCCACAAGGAACACCCCAACCAGGAACACCCCACCCACAAGGAACACCGCAACCAGGAACACCCCACCCACACGGAACACCCCAACCAGGAACACCCCACCCACAAGGAACACCGCAACCAGGAACACCCCACCCACAAGGAACACCCCAACCAGGAACACCCCACCCACAAGGAACACCGCAACCAGGAACACCCCACCCACACGGAACACCCCAACCAGGAACACCCCACCCACAAGGAACACCCCAACCAGGAACACCCCACCCACAAGGAACACCCCAACCAGGAACACCCCACGCACAAGGAACACCGCAACCAGGAACACCCCACCCACACGGAACACCCCACCCACACGGAACACCCCAACCAGGAACACCCCACCCACAAGGAACACCACAACCCCAAACACCCCACCCACACGGAACACCCCAACCAGGAACACCCCACTCACAAGGAACACCCCAACCAGGACCACCCCACCCACACGGAACACCGCAACCAGGAACACCCCACCCACACAGAACACCCCAACCAGGAACACCCCACCCACAAGGAACACCCCAACCAGGATCACCCCACCCACAAGGAACACCGCAACCAGGAACACCCCACCCACACAGAACACCCCAACCAGGAACACCCCACCCACAAGGAACACCGCAACCAGGAACACCCCACCCACATGGAACACCGCAACCAGGAACACCCCACCCACAAGGAACACCGCAACCAGGAACACCCCACCCACAAGGAACACCCCAACCAGGAACACCCCACCCACAAGGAACACCGCACCCAGTAACACCCCCCCCACCCAGCAGCCCCCTGTTGGAGAGACTATTATTAATGAGGAGATTTTCTCCCCGTTAACCTGGGTTGCAGACTGAAGTCGAGATCAGTCCAACGAGACGCTCCACCTGAGACCCCACAGGGTGTGTGTGTGTGTATCTGTCTGTCCCAATTGGACTGTCTGACCATCCTCGGACCTACTCTGGGCTGATGGCACCGAGGCACAGCCTCTGACCGGGGTCTGAGTGCACAATGCAGCACTCCCAGCTCTGGACCAATCCAAAAACTGGCGTCATTAAAATGCAGCTCTTTGAACATTCAGCGGTTGGGAACATTTTCTCCCTGAGGACCTACTTGTCAGTCAGGTTTCTTATGGATTTAACCTGCTTCCTGCCGATCAGGAATGTGTGTTTCAGATTTCTTGAGGGGGGAGGGGAGGGGAGAGCTTTCTGCTCAGAATGTAGCTCACTTTCCTGGATTCTGCTGATAGGGCGGTTCCAGGCGATATCCAATTAAATTCACTTTGAACTCTGTCCCTGGGAGCTGTGTGTCTGTGTGTGTGTCCAGGCTCAGACTTTCAGGATTAGTTTACAGTGAGGGGAGCAGACAGTGAGGGAAATAGAAAGGAACTGCAGGAGCAGCTAACATCTCCGGGACACCCGCCCCAATCAACCACACCGCCCCGTGGCCCAACATTTCAACTCCCCCTCCCACTCTGCCGAGGACATGAAGGTCCTGGGCCTCCTTCACCGCCGCTCCCTCACCACCAGACGCCTAGAGGAAGAACGCCTCATCTTCTGCCTCGGAACACTTCAACCCCAGGGCATCAATGTGGACTTCAACAGTTTCCTCATTTCCCCTTCCCCCACCTCACCCTAGTTCCAAACTTCCAGCTCAGCACCGTCCCCATGACTTGTCCGGACTTGTCCGACCTGCCTATCTCCTTTTCCATCTATCCACTCCACCCTCTCCTCCTTGACCTATCACCTTCATCCCCTCCCCCACTCACCCATTGTACTCTATGCTACTTTCTCCCCACCCCCACCCTCCTCTAGCTTATCTCTCCACCCTTCAGGCTCACTGCCTTTATTCCTGATGAAGGGCTTTTGCCCGAAACGTCGATTTCGAAGCTCCTTGGATGCTGCCTGAACTGCTGTGCTCTTCCAGCACCACTAATCCAGGGTCTGGTTTCCAGCATCTGCAGTCATTGTGTTTACCTCGGTCTGACCACCAGCCGACATTTCTTGGATCATTAGCAATTCAATGTTTCACAGGTTTGAAATTCCTTTTCTATCCCGTTTATACGAGACCTATCATCTGCCAACTAACCCCATCCCTAACGCTTCAGCAGCCTCTCAGACCTCTTCTACTCATTCAAACTGACATTAAAGCTCCTTCTACACTGTTCCCCATCAAACACTGCCAGGGACAGCACGGGGTTAGATATAGAGTAAAGCTCCCTCTAGATTGTCCCCATCAAACCTTCCCAGGGACAGGGACAGCATGGGGTTAGATACAGAGTAAAGATCCCTCTACACTGTTCCCCATCAAACCTTCCCAGGGACAGGGACAGCATGGGGTTAGATACAGAGTAAAGCTCCCTCTACACTGTCCCCCCATCAAACACTCCCAGGACAGGGACAGCACGGGGTTAGATACAGAGTAAAGCTCCCTCTACACTGTTCCCCATCAAACCTTCCCAGGGACAGGGACAGCACAGGGTTAGATACAGAGTAAAGCTCCCTCTAGACTGTCCCCATCAAACCTTCCCAGGGACAGGGACAGCACAGGGTTAGATACAGAGTAAAGCTCCCTCTACACTGTTCCCCATCAAACCTTCCCAGGGACAGGAACAGCACAGGGTTAGATACAGAGTAAAGCTCCCTCTACACTGTCCCCCATCAAACCTTCCCAGGGACAGGGACAGCACGGGGTTAGATACAGAGTAAAGCTCCCTCTACACTGTTCCCCATCAAACACTACCAGGACAGGGACAGCACAGGGTTAGATACAGAGTAAAGCTCCCTCTACATTGTCTCCCATCAAACACTACCAGGACAGGGACAGCACGGGGTTAGATACAGAGTAAAGCTCCCTCTACACTGTCCCTCCATCACACACTCCCAGGGACACGGACAGCACGGGGTTAGATACAAAGTAAAGCTCCCTCTACACTGTCTCCCATCAAACACTCCCAGGGACACGGACAGCACAGGGTTAGATACAGAGTAAAGCTCCCTCTACACTGTCTCCCATCAAACACTCCCAGGGACAGGGACAGCACAGGGTTAGATACAGGGTAAAGCTCCATCTACATTGTCCCCCATCAAACACCCCCAGGACAGGGACAGCATGGGGTTAGATACAGAGTAAAGCTCCCTCTACACTGTCTCCCATCAAACACTCCCAGGGACACGGACAGCACAGGGTTAGATACAGAGTAAAGCTCCCTCTACACTGTCTCCCATCAATCACTCCCAGGACAGGGACAGCATGGGGTTAGATACAGAGTAAAGCTCCCTCTACACTGTCTCCCATCAAACACTCCCAGGGACAGGGACAGCACAGGGTTAGATACAGGGTAAAGCTCCATCTACATTGTCCCCCATCAAACACCCCCAGGACAGGGACAGCACGGGGTTAGATACAGAGTACAGCTCCCTCTACACTGTCCCTCCATCACACACTCCCAGGGACAGGGATAGCACAGGGTTAGATACAGAGTAAAGCTCCCTCAACATTGTCTCCCATCAAACACTCCCAGGGACACGGACAGCACAGGGTTAGATACAGAGTAAAGCTCCCTCTACACTGTCTCCCATCAATCACTCCCAGGACTGGGACAGCATGGGGTTAGATACAGAGTAAAGCTCCCTCAACACTGTCCCCCCCATCAAACACTCCCAGGACAGGGACAGCACAGGGTTAGATACAGAGTAAAGCTCCCTCAACACTGTCCCCCCCATCAAACACTCCCAGGACAGGGACAGCACAGGGTTAGATACAGAGTAAAGCTCTCTCTACGCTGTCTGCCATCAATCACTCCCAGGACAGGGACAGCACGGGGTTAGATACAGAGTAAAGCTCCCTCAACACTGTCCCCGTCATCAAACACTCCCAGGGACAGGGACAGCACGGGGTTAGATACAGAGTAAAGCTTCCTCAACACTGTCTCCCCATCAAACAATCCCAGGGACAGGGACAGCACGGGGTTAGATACAGAGTAAAGCTCTCTCTACACTGTCTCCCATCAAACAATCCCAGGACAGGGACAGCACAGGGTTAGATACAGAGTAAAGCTCCCTCTACACTGTCCCCATCATCAAACACTCCCAGGGACAGGGACAGCACGGGGTTAGATACAGAGTAAAGCTCCCTCAACACTATCTCCCATCAAACACTCCCATGACGGGGACAGCACGGGGTTGGATACAGAGTAAAGCTCCCTCTACAATTTTAGTCTGAATGTAAGATTCCTCATCACTATCCCTGTGAAACTCTCCCAGGACAAGGGCAGCACAGGGTTAGAGAATAGGAAGGCTCTCTCTCCACTATTAAACTGAAAGTAAAATTTCCTCTACTGTTTTAAACTTAAAGGAAGCCTGCCTCATGACGATGCCTAACAAACAGTCCTGGGAGAGAGTTGCTTGTACATGGTGCCCTCTGGTTCGAAGACATTCCTATAAAGGATAAAGGCCAGCACTGAATCCCAGCGATCCTTGCTCCTCTGTACTGGGAGCTGCAACATCCTGACCTGATATTGTCTGAGCAGGAACCTGTCACCCTCCTGTTCCCCTGGCCTGTGCTGGAGGGGGTTTACAGATAGATAATCACCTTCCCTTAGCTATCGGAGTGGGACCCAGAGCCAGGACTTCAACCTCAGAGCCAGGGAGACTACCCAATATACGAGGTGAAGCCCTGAGTTGATAAACGCGACCTACAAACAGAGTGTAAGGTGCTGTCCGTGGTGCTGACACGACCCAGGGAGCGGGAACACACTGCACCAACACTCAGTCTCCACATGAGGCCTATTACCTGCCCTCGACCTCTTCATTTCCAACTGCCGCCGGGACATTAACCGCCTCAACCTGTCTACCTCCCTCCCCCACTCCAACCTCTCACCCTCACAACGCGCAGCCCTCCAATCCCTCTGCTCCAATCCCAACCTCACCATCAAGCCAGCGGATAAAGGGGGCGCAGTGGTAGTCTGGCGCACTGACCTCTACACCGCTGAAGCCAAACGCCAACTCGAGGACACCTCTTCCTACTGCCCCCTCGACCATGACCCCACCCCCCATCACCAAACCATCATCTCCCGGACCATACAGAACCTCATCACCTCAGGAGATCTCCCAGCCACAGCTTCCAACCTCATAGTCCGTGAACCCCACACTGCCCGGTTCTACCTCCTTCCCAAGGTCCACAAGCCTGACCACCCTGGCCGACCCATTGTCTCAGCATGCTCCTGCCCCACTGAACTCATCTCTACCTACCTCGACACTGTCCTATCCCCCCTAGTCCAGGAACTCCCCACATACGTTCGAGACACCACCCACGCCCTCCACCTCCTCCAAGACTTCCGTTTCCCTGGCCCCCAATGCCTCATCTTCACCATGGATATCCAATCCCTCTACACCTCCATCCGCCATGACCAGGGCCTCCAAGCCCTCCATTTCTTCCTCTCCACGCCCCAACAGTACCCTTCCACCAACACTCTCATTCATTTGGCCGAACTGGTCCTCACCCTTAACAACTTCTCCTTTGAATCCTCCCACTTCCTCCAGACCAAAGGCGTAGCCATGGGCACACGTATGGGCCCCAGCTATGCCTGTCTCTTTGTTGGCTTCGTAGAGCAGTTGATCTTCCGTAATTACACCGGCACCACTCCCCACCTCTTCCTCCGCTACATTGATGACTGCATTGGTGCCACCTCGTGCTCCCGCGAGGAGGTTGAGCAATTCATCAACTTCACCAACACATTCCACCCTGACCTTAAATTTACCTGGACAATCTCTGACACCTCCCTCCCCTTCCTGGACCTCTCTATCTCCATTAATGACGACTGACTTGACACTGACATTATTTACAAACCCACCGACTCCCACAGCTACCTGGATTACACCTCTTCCCATCCCACCTCTTGCAAAAATGCCATCCCGTATTCCCAATTTCTCCGCCTCCGCCGTATCTGCTCCCAGGAGGACCAGTTCCACCACAGAACACACCGGATGGCCTCCTTCTTTAGAGACCGCAACTTCCCTTCCCACGTGGTTAAAGATGCCCTCCAACGCATCTCGTCCACATCCCGCACCTCCGCCCTCAGACCCCACCCCTCCAACCGTAACAAGGACAGAATGCCCCTGGTGCTCACCTTCCTCCCTACCAACCTTCGCATAAACCAAATCATCCGCCGACATTTCCGCCACCTCCAAACGGACCCCACCACCAGGGATATATTTCCCCCCCCACCCCTTTCCACCTTCCGCAAAGACCGTTCCCTCCGTGACTACCTGGTCAGGTCCACACCCCCCTACAACCCACCCTCCCATTCTGGCACTTTCCCCTGCCACCGCAGGAACTGTAAAACCTGCGCCCACACCTCCTCCCTCACCTCTATCCAAGGCCCTAAAGGAGCCTTCCACATCCATCAAAGGTTTACCTGCACATCCACTAATATCATTTATTGTATCCGTTGCTCCCGATGTGGTCTCCTCTACATTGGGGAGACTGGGCGCCTCCTAGCAGAGCGCTTTAGGGAACATCTCTGGGACACCCGCACCAATCAACCAAACCGCCCCGTGGCCCAACATTTCAACTCTCCCTCCCACTCTGCCGAGGACATGGAGGTCCTGGGCCTCCTTCACCGCCGCTCCCTCACCACCAGACGCCTGGAGGAAGAACGCCTCATCTTCCGCCTCAGAACATTTCAACCCCAGGGCATCAATGTGGACTTCAACAGTTTCCTCATTTCTCCTTCCCCCACCTCACCCTAATTCCAAACTTCCAGCTCAGCACTGTCCCCATGACTTGTCTGGACTTGTCCTACCTGCCTATCTCCTTTTCCATCTATCCACTCCACCCTCTCCTCCTTGACCTATCACCTTCATCCCCTCCCCCACTCACCCATTGTACTCTATGCTACTCTCTCCCCACCCCCACCCTCCTCTAGCTTATCTCTCCACCCTTCAGGCTCACTGCCTTTATTCCTGATGAAGGGCTTTTGCCCGAAACGTCGATTTCGAAGCTCCTTGGATGCTGCCTGAACTGCTGTGCTCTTCCAGCACCACTAATCCAGGGTCTGGTTTCCAGCATCTGCAGTCATTGTTTTTACCTCTTTCGATAAAGTCAGTTTGTCATCAGTGTGAGAGATCTTTGAATCAATATTGCGTTCAGCAGTCACACTGGATTCGATCTCTGCAGTGTGAACAAAGGCCATTCAATCTATCTACTCCTGATGAAGGGCTTTTGCCCGAAACATCGATTTTCCTGCTCATCGGATGCTGCCTGACCTGCTGTGCTTTTCCAGCAAGACTCTCATCTCCAGCATCTGCAGTCCCAACTTCGGCCTCCAAAGAGCATCCAGCCCACACCCACCCCGCTACCCTAACCCTGTCACCAGCATTTACCATGGCCAATCCATCCTAACCTGCACATCCCTGAGCATTATGGGACAATTTCCCATGGCCAATCCACCCTAACCTGCACATCCCTGGGCACTATGGGACAATTTCCCATGACCAATCCATCCTAACCTGCACATCCCTGAGCATTATGGGACAATTTCCCATGGCCAATCCATCCTAACCTGCACATCCCTGGGCACTATGGGACAATTTCCCATGGCCAATCCACCCTAACCTGCACATCCCTGGGCACTATGGGACAATTTCCCATGACCAATCCACCCTAACCTGCACATCCCTGGGCACTATGGGACAATTTCCCATGGCCAATCCACCCTAACCTACACATCCCTGGGCACTATGGGACAATTTCCCATGGCCAATCCACCCTAACCTGCACATCCCTGGGCACTATGGGACAATTTCCCATGGCCAATCCATCCTAACCTGCACATCCCTGAGCATTATGGGACAATTTCCCATGGCCAATCCATCCTAACCTGCACATCCCTGGGCACTATGGGACAATTTCCCATGGCCAATCCACCCTAACCTGCACATCCCTGGGCACTATGGGACAATTTCCCATGACCAATCCACCCTAACCTGCACATCCCTGGGCACTATGGGACAATTTCCCATGGCCAATCCACCCTAACCTACACATCCCTGGGACACTATGGGACAATTTCCCATGGCCAATCCATCCTAACCTGCACATCCCTGAGCATTATGGGACAATTTCTCATGGCCAATCCACCCTAACCTACACATCCCTCGGCACTATGGGACAATTTCCCATGGCCAATCCATCCTAACCTGCACATCCCTGAGCATTATGGGACAATTTCTCATGGCCAATCCACCCTAACCTACACATCCCTCGGCACTATGGAACAATTTCCCATGGCCAATCCACCCTAACCTGCACATCCCTGGGCACTATGGGACAATTTCCCATGGCCAATCCACCCTAACCGACACATCCCTGGACACTATGGGACAATTTCCCATTGCCAATCCACCCTAACCTACACATCCCTGGACACTATGGGACAATTTCCCATGGCCAATCCACCCTAACCTGCACATCCCTGGGCACTATGGGACAATTTCCCATGACCAATCCACCCTAACCTACACATCCCTGGACACTATGGGACAATTTCTCATGGCCAATCCACCCTAACCTACACATCCCTAGGTACTATGGAACAATTTCCCATGGCCAATCCACCCTAACCTGCACATTCCTGCACACTATGGGACAAATTCCCATGGCCAATCCACCCTAACCTGCACATCCCTGGGCATTATGGGACAATTTTCCATGGCCAATCCACCCTAACCTGCACATCCCTGGACACTATGGGACAATTTCCCTTGACCAATCCACCCTAACCTGCACGTCCCTGGGCACTATGGGACAATTTCCCATGGCCAATCGACCCTAACCTGCATATTCCTGGGCATTATGGGATAATTTTCCATGGCAATCTATCCTAACCTACACATCCCTGGACACTATGGGACAATTTTCCATGGCAATCTATCCTAACCTACACATCCCTGGGACACTATGGGACAATTTCCCAAAGCCAATCCACCCTAACCTGCACATCCCTGGGCACTATGGGACAATATCCAATGGCCAATCCACCCTAACCTACTCATCCCTGGGCACTACGAGACAATTCCCCATGGCCAATCCACCCTAACCTACACATCGGTGGGACACTATGGTACAATTTCCCATGGCCAATCCACCCTAACCTACACATCCCTTGACTCTAAGGGACAATTCCCCATGGCCAATCCACCCTAACCTACACATCCCTGGACACTATGGGACAATTTCCCATGGCCAATCCACCCTTACCTACACATCCCTGAACTCTATGGGACAATTCCCCATGGCCAATCCACCCTAACCTGTACATCCCTGGACACTATGGGACAATTTCCCATGGCCAATCCACCCTAACCTGCACATCCCTGGGCACTATGGGACAATTTCCCATGGCCAATCCACCCTAACCTGCACATCCCTGGGCACTATGGGACAATTTCCCATGGCCAATCCACCCTAACCTGTACATCCCTGAACTCTATGGGACAATTCCCCATGGCCAATCCACCCTAACCTGCACATCCCTGAACTCTATGGGACAATTCCCCATGGCCAATCCACCCTAACCTGCACATCTTTGGATTGTGGGAGGAAACCCAAGCAGACACTGGGAGAATGTGTCTGCCCGAGGGTGGGATCGAACCTGGGTCCCTGACACTGTGAGGCAGCAGTCTAACCACTGAGCCACCTGTAATGGAATGAAACATCTACTGGGATATTCACCTGATCTTTTATGGAATATCCATTAGCCAGGGTCTAGGAGGTGAGAGACATTACTAACAGGCAGCTGGTGAAGGGAAGAGCCAGGAGCCAGTCGTTACACATTGCAACTGTACCCCTCCTGACACAGCAGCCACAGTTACAGTCACAATGCAGCACCGAAAATACGTTTCGTTAATGTGTTCACATGTGTTAATACACATGCCTGGGGCAGGAAGGACTCCAACCTGGGCCGCCTGGATCAGAGGTAGGGACACTACCACTGCACTACAAGAACCCTTTCACAGTGTTGAAAGGGGGAGATGTGAATCTGCAGCAACTCCCACAATGAATATATGATTCAGAGTCGGTTTCACTGCCTTCTACTTCAGAGTGCACGCTCTCAGATAATCCAAATCCCACTAGCTGGAGGGGTCTGACATTCTCTCAGAGGTTGGAATGAAATTGCTGACATTGAAATGCTGACTTGCTCTCTGACATTTTGTGATACACTGGGGTCACAGTGCACAGGGCGCTCCGATCATGATTGGAGTCATACAGCACAGAAACAGACCCTTCGGATCACCAATCCATGCCAACCCTAACCCCAAACTAGACTAGTCCCAGCTGCCTGCTCCTGGCCCATATCCCTCCAAACCATTCCCATTCACATCCTTTCCACATTGGAACTGCACCTACATCCACCACTTCCTGTGTGTGTGTGTGTGAGTGTGTGTGAGTGTGTGTGTGTAACCTGCTCCCACACTATTTCTGAATGGAAACAAGGCAGAGGGGATGTTTCCTTTAGACCCCAGCTCTCCCCCATTTCAGGGGGGGAGCGATGTAATAAAGAACCCTTTACCCTGGTCTGATTTGACACAGACGAGCTGTTGGAAGGAGGGAGGTGATGATTTAGTGGCATGATCAGAAGACCAGCTCATCCAGAGACACAGCTACTGTTCTTGGGACCTGGGTTCAACTCCTGCTACAGCAGATGGTGGAATCTGTGTTCAAATAAAAACCTGCAATCAAGAATCTAACGATGAGCACAAATCTAACATCAAATGTTGGAAAATCCTATCTGGTTCCCTCATGCCTTTGAGGGAAGGAACCTCCTGTCCTTAACTGGTCTGACCTACACGTGACTCCCATACACCCACCCCCTACACCCACTCCCCACCCCCCCGCCTCCCCCCCCCACACCCACACTATGCATGAGTAAAGCATGTTGTTGAAGCTGAACTGGTTAGATTCTCGGTAAATGGGAAGGTGCTGGCAAAAGGTTAAACTCATTGAGTTCCAGCACCGAGGCAAGTCTACAATGTCCATCCACGGTAACCCCATTCCCTGCACGTGGCCAGTATCCTTCTAATCCTTCCCTATCAGTGTATTTGCCCAAATGCCTTTTAAATGTTGTTAATGTACCTGCCTCAGCCCCTTCCACTGGCAGCTCATTCCATCTGTGTACCACCCTCTGGGTAAAAACATTGCTCCCTCAGGTTCCTTTTTATTCTTTCCCCTCTAACCTTAACCTGATTCACTCCTGTCCTCGATTCCCCAACCCTGGGGAAAAAGACTGAGTGGATCCATGCCTCTCATGATCTTACATACCTCCATAAGGTTCCCCCCTCAGTTACTCACGTTCTAGAGAGAAGATGTCCGAGCGTGTCCAACCTCTCCCGAAAACTCAGACGATTGAGTCCCGGCAACATCACTGCCAATTCCTTCTGCACTCTTTCCAGTTTAATAACATCCTTCCTACCAAAGGGTGACCAGAGGTTATTGGGGTAGGTGGGATCGCAGAGTTGATTACAATTAGATCAACAGGTCTCTTATAAGGATCAGGTTCCATGGGCCAGAGACTGCAGATGCTGGAAGCCAGGGACAGTAGATGTGGAGCTGGGAAAGCACAGCATCTCAGACAATATCCGAGGGGCGGGAATGTTAACAGTCCAGGCTGGAACACTCTGCATTGGGTGGTCTCCAGGTCAATCGGAAACCATGGGAAACAACAGAGCGGGCTGCTATTGAGCCAAGGTTTCATTACCATCCCCTGATGTGTCTGTGTCCCTGTTCAGTTCAGTTGGCTTGTACCCGTAAACCTGCAGCATGAATCCCAGTGTTACTGTCTTCACTCTGAAATCCTCCTCCTTGTCCTGATCACCTCCACACTCAGACGTCAAAATCTCTAACAGGGGCAGCAGATACACGGGAACACCACCCTCTGCAAGTTCCCCTCACTGGATTTTTTTAAGCATCCTTCCGGCTCTGGGATTCCAGGCTTCAACTCATGCAACAAAGCATCCCACCTCAAAGATCCCTTTACCCTTCTGACTATCCACGAGTTTGTTCAGGATTCCCTTATCCCGTCCAGCTCAGTCTAAATACATTCACCCCACACTGAGTCAGCTTGAATCCCTGTGGCTGCTCACCTTCCCATCTGAGGGCTCTGGTCTCTGCAGAGACAGCTCTTTCCCTCACTCAGAGTCACAGACTCATAGAGATGTACAGCATGGAAACAGACCCTTCGGCCCAACCCGTCCATGCCGACCAGATATCCCAACCCAATCTAGTCCCACCTGCCAGCACCCGGCCCATATCCCTCCAAACCCTTCCTATTCATATACCCATCCTGATGCCTCTTAAATGTTGTAATTGTACCAGCCTCCACCATTTCCTCTGGCAGCTCATTCCATACACGTACCACCCTCTGTGTGAAAAAGTTGCCCCTTAGGTCTCTTTTATATCTTTCCCCTCTCACCCTAAACCCATGCCCCTCTAGTTCTGGACTCCACGACCCCAGGGAAAAGACTTTGCCTATTTATCCTATCCATGCCCCTCATAATTGTGTAAACCTCTATAAGGTCACCCCTCAGCCTCTGACGCTCCAGGGAAAACAGCCCCAGCCTGTTCAGCCTCTCCCTGTAGCTCAGATCCTCCAACCCTGGCAACATCCTTGTAAATCTTTTCTGAATCCTTTCAAGTTTCACAACATCTTTCCGATATATCCCAACAGTGGCCTAACCAATGTCCTGTACAGCCACAACATGACCTCCCAACTCCTGTACTCAATACTCTGACCAATAAAGGAAAGCATACCAAACACCTTCTTCACTATCCTATCTACCTGTGACTCCACTTTCAAGGAGCTATGAACCTGCACTCCAAGGTCTCTTTGTTCAGCAACACTCCCTAGGACCTTACCATTAAGTGTATAAATCTTGCTAAGATTTGCTTTCCCAAAATGCAGCACCTCACATTTATCTGAATTAAACTCCATCTGCTACTTCTCAGCCCATTGGCCCATCTGGTCCAGATCCTGTTGTAATCTGAGGTAACCCTCTTCGCTGTCCACTACACCTTCAATTTTGGTGTCATCTGCAAACTTACTAACTGTACCTCTTATGCTCACATCCAAATCATTTATGTAAATGACAAAAAGTAGAGGTCCCAGCACCGATCCTTGTGGCACTCCACTGGTCACAGGCCTCCAGTCTGAAAAACAACCCTCCACAACCACCCTCTGTCTTCTACCTTTGAGCCAGTTCTGTATCCAAATGGCTAGTTCTCCCTGTATTCCATGAGATCTAACCTTGCTAATCAGTCTCCCATGGGGAACCTTGTCGAACGCCTTACTGAAGTCCATATAGATCACATCTACTGCTCTGTCCTCATCAATCCTCTTTGTTACTTCTTCAAAAAACTCAATCAAGTTTGTCAGACATGATTTCCCACGCACAAAACCATGTTGACTATCCCTAATCAAGGGGAGAGGGACTCCCTGTGATTCTTGTAGAGAGAGGAGGAAAACTTCTTCAAGGCAGGCATCCTTGCAAGAGGATTCGCAGTAGGGTTAAAATCAACAAGGTAAACACAATGACTGCAGATGCTGAAAACCAAATACTGGATTAGTGGTGCTGGAAGAGCACAGCAGTTCAGGCAGCATCCAAGGAGCTTCGAAATTGACGTTTCGGGCAAAAGCCCTTCATCAGGAATAAAGGCAGTGAGCCTGAAGGGTGGAGAGATAAGCTAGAGGAGGGTGGGGGTGGGGAGAGAGTAGCATAGAGTACAATGGGTGAGTGGGGGAGGAGATGAAGGTGATAGGTCAGGGAGGAGAGGGTGGAATGGATAGATGGAAAAGGAGATAGGCAGGTCGGACAAGTCCAGACAAGTCATGGGGACAGTGCTGAGCTGGAAGTTTGGGACTAGGGTGAGGTGGGGGAAGGGGAAATGAGGAAACTGTTGAAGTCCACATTGATGCCCTGGGATTGAAGTGTTCCGAGGAGGAAGATGAGGCGTTCTTCCTCTAGGCGTCTGGTGGTGAGGGAGCGGCGGTGAAGGAGGCCCAGGACCTCCATGTCCTCGGCAGAATGGGAGGGGGAGTTGAAATGTTGGGCCACGGGGCGGTTTGGTTGATTGGTGCGGGTGTCTCGGAGATGTTCCCTAAAGCACTCTGCTAGGAGGCATCCAGTCTCCCCAATGTAGAGGAGACCGCATCGGGAGCAACGGATACAATAAATGATATTAGTGGATGTGCAGGTAAACCTTTGATGGATGTGGAAGGCTCCTTTAGGGCCTTGGATAGAGGTGAGGGAGGAGGTGTGGGCGCAGGTTTTACAATTCCTGCGGTGGCAGGGGAAGGTGCCAGAATGGGAGGGTGGTTGTTTGGGGATGTGGACCTGATCAGGTAGTCACAGAGGGAACGGTCTTTGCGGAAGGCGGAAAGGGGTGGGGAGGGAAATATATCCCTGGTAGTGGGGTCTGTTTGGAGGTGGTGGAAATGTCGGCGGATGATTTGGTTTATGCGAAGGTTTGTAGGGTGGAAGGTGAGCACCAGGGGCGTTCTGTCCTTGTTACGGTTGGAGGGGTGGGGTCTGAGGGCAGAGGTGCGGGATGTGGACGAGATGCGTTGGAGGGCATCTTTAACCACGTGGGAAGGGAAATTGCGGTCTCTAAAGAAGGATGTGTTTTGTGGTGGAACTGGTCCTCCTGGGAGCAGATACGGCGGAGGCGGAGGAATTGGGAATACGGGATGGCATTTTTTCAAGAGATAGGGTGGGAAGAGGTGTAATCCAGGTAGCTGTGGGAGTCGGTGGGTTTGTAAAAAATGTCAGTGTCAAGTCGGTCGTCATTAATGGAAGTGGAGAGGTCCAGGATGGGGAGGGAGGTGTCAGAGATGGTCCAGGTAAATTTAAGGTCAGGGTGGAATGTGTTGGTGAAGTTGATGAATTGCTCAACCTCCTCGCGGGAGCACGAGGTGGCGCCAATGCAGTCATCAATGTAGCGGAGGAAGAGGTGGGGAGTGGTGCCAGTGTAATTACGGAAGATCAACTGCTCTACGAAGCCAACAAAGAGACAGGCATAGCTGGGGCCCATACGTGTGCCCATGGCTACCCCTTTGGTCTGGAGGAAGTGGGAGGATTCAAAGGAGAAGTTGTTAAGGGTGAGGACCAGTTCGGCCAAACGAATGAGAGTGTCGGTGGAAGAGTACTGTTGGGGACGTTTGGAGAGGAAAAAACGGAGGGCTTGGAGGCCCTGGTCATTGATCGCTTGGTCAGTCTCTGAAATTTAGAAACATAAAATTTGAAATTTCCAAGGCAGAAAAGTGAGGGAGATGAAAAGGACACTGAAAGTAAAGGAGTACTTGAGGAGGTTAACAAGCTGCAGCATATTGTTCATCGTGGGCCTGAAAAGAGGATGCTGAAGTCTAGATAATGGATAGTTTTCCATGGTAAAAGTTTACAAGTGGTTCGGGTGTGCAGACATTGAAATAAAGAACAGCAGAGAAAAAAATATTGTACTTAGATGGCATCTTTCCGAACCGCTGGATGTCCCAAAGCACTTTACAGTCTGTTCAGTACATTTGAAGGTCAGTTGTTGTTAGAAAACCCTATCCTGAATCCGTCCTTGCCTTTCCAAATACATGTACATCCTGACCCTCAGGATTCTCTCCAACAGCTTGCCCACCACCGAGGTCAGGCTCACTGGTCTATAGTTCCCTGGCTTGTCCTTCCCACCCTTCTTAAACAGTGGCACCATATTTGCCAACCTCCAGTCTTCCGGCACCTCACCTGTGAGTATCGATGATACAAGTATCTCAGAAAGAGGCCCAGCAATCACTTTTCTAGCTTCCCACAGAGTTCTCGGATACACCTGATCAGGTCCTGGGGATTTATCCACCTTTAACCACTTCAAGACATCCAGCACTTCCTCCTCTGTAATCTGAACATTTTGCAAGATGTCACCATGTATTTCCCTACAGTCTATATCTTCCATATCCTTTTCCACAGTAAATACTGATGCAAAATACTCATTTAGTATCTCCCCCATCTCCTGCGGCTCCACACAAAGGCCGCCTTGCTGATCTTTGAGGGGCTCTATTCTCTGAGGAGAAAGTGAGGACTGCAGATGCTGGAGATCAGAGCTGAAAATGTATTGCTGGAAAAGCACAGCAGGTCAGGCAGCATCCAAGGAACAGGAGAATCAACGTTTCGGGCATAAGCCCTTATTCCTGAAGAAGGGCTCATGCCCGAAATGTCGATTCTCCTGCTCCTTGGATGCTGCCTGACCTGCTGCGCTTTTCCAGCAACACATTTTCAGCAGGCCCTATTCTCTCCCTAGTTATCCTTTTGTCCTTCATATATTTGTAAAAACCCTTTGAATTCTCCTTAATCCTATTTGCCAAAGCTATCTCACGTCCCCTTTTTGCCCTCCTGATTTCCCTCTTAAGTATACTCCTACTTCCTTTATACTCTTCTAAGGATTCATTCGATCTCTCCTGTCTATACCTTTCATGTGCTTCCTTCTTTTTCTTAACCAAACCCTCAGTTTCTTTAGTCATCCAGCATTCCCTATACCTACCAGTCTTCCCTTTCACCCTAACAGGACTATACTTTCTCTGGATTCTTGTTATCTCATTTCTGAAGGTTTCCTATTTTCCAGCCGTCCCTTTACCTGCGAACATCTGCCTCCAATCAGCTTTCAAAAGTTCTTGCCTAATATCGTCAAAATTGGCTTTCCTCCAATTTAGAACATCAACTTTTAGAACATAGAACATAGAAAATACAGCACAGAACAGGCCCTTTGGCCCACGATGTTGTGCCGAGATTTAATCCTAATGTAAAATAAAGTAAATTAACCTACGCACCCCTCAACTCGCTGCTCTCCGTGAGCATGTCCAGCAGTCACTTCAATATCCCCAATCTCTCTGCTTTTAGATCTGGGCTATCCTTTTCCATCACTATTTTAAAACGAATACAATTACGGTTGCTGACCCCAAAGTGCTCCCCTACTGACACCACAGTCACCTGCCCTGTCTTATTTCCCAAGAGCAGGTCAATCTTGCACCTTCTCTAGTAGGTACATCCACATCCTCAATCAGAAAATTGTCTTGTACGCTCTTAAGAAATTCCTCTCCATCTAAACCTTTAACACTAGGGCAGTCCCAGTCGATGTTTGGAAAGTTAAAATCCCCTACCATATCTACCCTATTATTCTTACAGATAGCTGAGATCTCCTTACACGTTTGTTTCTCAATTTCCCTCTGACTATTAGGGGGTCTATACAACAATTCCAATGAGGTGATCATCCCTTTCTTATATCTCAGTTCCACCCAAATAACTTCCCTGGATGTATTTCCAGGAATATCCTCCCTCAGCACAGCTGTAATGCTATCCCTTATCAAAAATGCCACTCCCCCTCCTCTCTTACCTCCCTTTCTATCCTTCCTGAAGCATTTGTATCCTGGAACATTAAGCTGCCAGTCCTGCCCATCCCTGAGCCATGTAATTGCTGTAATTGCTATGATATCCCAGTCCCATGTTCCTAACCATGCCCTGAGTTCATCTGCCTTCCCTGTTAGGCCTCTTGCATTGAAATAAATGCAGTTTAATTTATTAGTCCTACCTTGTCCCTGCGTTCCGTGACTGTTTGACTCACTTCTGTTCTCAACTGTACCAGTCTCAGATTGATCTCTTACCTCACTCTCACCCTGGGATCCCCCCCCACCCCATCTTACTGGTTTAAATCCTCCCGAGCAGTTCTAGCAAATTTCCCTGCCAGTATATTAATCCCCTTCCAATTTAGGTGCAATCTGCCCTTCTTGTACAGGTCACTTCTACCCCAAAAGAGATTCCAATGATCCAAAAATGTGAATCCTTCTCCCATACACCAGCTCCTCAGCCATGCATTCATCTGCTCTATCCTCCTATTCCTGTCCTCACTAGCTCATAGCGCTGGAGTAATCCAGATATTACTACCCTTGAGGACCTCCTTTTTAAATTTCTACCTAACTCTCTGTAATCTCCCTTCAGAGTCTCAACCTTTTCCCTTCCAATGTCGTTGGTTCCAATGTGTACAATGACCTCCTGCTGGCCCCTCTCCCCCGTGAGAACATTCTGCACCCTCTCTGAGACATCCTTGATCCTGGCACCAGGGAAACAACACACCATTCTGCTTTTTCTCTGCTGGCCACAGAAACATCTGTCTGTACCTCGGACTACAGAATCCCCTAACACAATTGATCTCTTGGAAGCCGATGTATCCCTCGTTGCATTAGAGCCAGTCTCAATACCAGAAACTTGGCTGTTTGTGCTACGTTCCCCTAAGAATCCATCACCCCCTACATTTTCCAAAACAGCATACCTGTTTGAAATGGGTATATCCACAAAAGACTCCTGCACTAGGTGCCTACCTCTCTTACCCTTCCTGGAGTTAACCCATCTATGTGACTGTATCTGAGACTTTCCCCCCCTCCCTATAACTGCCATCCACCACATCCCCATTACCTCTAACACCCTTTCCAACCAATCCACAACCAATGGCATTTATTGCAGATATAATCCTCAGTAGCCCATAAACTCTCCCTAAATTCCTACATCTGACAAGAAGACTATATCACTCTACTGAAGGCCATTCAATCTACAGACCCAGAAAATAGCACTGACTTATTCCTCTACAAAACACTGCTCCAAGTTAAATTCATACTTATGGCTTATATTTTAAGTTTAATTAAGAGACATAGCTGAATAAAACACACAATCAAAAAAGAACCCTCTCTACTCACTACTGCAGAATTATTTTAAGGCCACGCTTAAAACATCTACTTATCTGTTTCTGTGCTGTGACCCTTCCCAACAGGTTCCTCCAAGACTAGATGTGAATTTCAGTTTGTTAATTTTCCCAGACACACTCCGATGTTCAGCGATACATGAATTCTACAGCAAAGGCAGTAACTGCTAACTCTGTCAGTCAGCAATGTGGGTTTCTCTCTCTCTCTCTCTCTCCTGCACTGTCCTCACCGTGTGCTTCCTTTGTCTGCTCTTCTCCCTTTTAACAAGCTGTTGTTTTAACTTTTTTCTCCAGTTTCCAAAACAAGGAATTGCTGCTCCTGGAATTCGAGGAAATCACCTCCAACACCTAAAATACCTCAAAAAAGGAGCAGATCTTACAGCCAGAAATTTTTCCCATCCTCCATCTTGGATTACTCAGAATCCTGGAAACAAAGAGACAGGAGGAGGCCATTCAGCCCTACCATTCAATGCAATCATGGCTGACCATCCCACTCAGACCCCTGCTCCTGCTTTCTCCCCTAAATTCTTTGATCCCTTTGGCCCTCAGAGTAACATCTACCTCCTTGTTGAAAACATCCAGTGCTTTGGCCTCACCTGCTCTCTGTGGTATTGAATCTCACAGGCTCCCCACTCTCTGGGTGAAGACATTACTCCTCAGTTCAGTCTTGGACTGGGGCAAAGCGCCCATTTCCTCATTATACTGTAATTAACAGTTTGCTCATTGTTGAATAATTGTAACCTACGTAACCAGGTAACTCTCTGTATCCCCTCAAAGTGACTTGTGACCATTAGCTCTCCCCTGTGAGCTCACGAATAAACATCAATAACTCAAAGGTTTGTGTGGCGCAATTCATTTTCCTTAATTTAGACCACTACAGGGGAGTCTTCCACTGCATAATCCTTTCCTACCCCCAACAGAGATTCCAAAACTGCACATGGAATACTCCCGATGGGATGTCACCAAGGCTCTGTGTAATTACACACCGAGACATCTCACTCCTGGACTCCAATCCACTTTCGCCCAGGGAGTGGTGGATATCTGTGTGTCAGAGAGGGCGAGAGTGTGTGGGAGAGTGGTGTGTGTGTGTGTGTGTGTGTGTGTGTGTGTGAGAGAGAGAGAGAGTGGTGTGTGTGTGTGTGTGTGTGTGAGAGAGAGTGGTGTGTGTGTGTGTGCGTGTTTGGGAGAGTGTGTGAGAGTGGTGTTTGTGTGTGAGAGAGAGTGGTGTGTGTGTGTGTGAGAGAGAGAGTGGTGTGTGTGTGTGTGTGTGGGAGAGTGGTGTGTGTGTGTGTGAGAGAGAGAGAGAGTGGTGTTTGTGTGTGAGAGAGAGAGAGAGAGTGGTGTGTGTGTGTGTGTGTGTGGGAGAGTGGTGTGTGTGTGTGTGTGTGAGAGAGAGTGGTGTGTGTGTGTGTGTGAGAGAGAGTGGTGTGTGTGTGTGAGAGAGAGAGAGAGAGAGTGGTGTGTGTGTGTGTGTGAGAGAGAGTGGTGTGTGTGTGTGTGTGAGAGAGAGAGAGAGAGTGGTGTGTGTGTGTGTGTGTGCGTGTTTGGGAGAGTGTGTGAGAGTGGTGTTTGTGTGTGTGGGAGAGTGGTGTGTGTGTGTGTTTGGGAGAGTGTGTGAGAGTGGTGTGTGTGTGTGTGTGTGTGAGAGAGAGTGGTGTGTGTGTGTGTGAGAGTGGTGTGTGTGTGTGTGTGAGAGAGAGTGGTGTGTGTGTGTGTGTGTGAGAGAGAGTCGTGTGTGTGTGTGTGAGAGTGGTGTGTGTGTGTGTGAGAGAGAGTGGTGTGTGTGTGTGTGCGTGTTTGGGAGAGTGTGTGAGAGTGGTGTTTGTGTGTGAGAGAGAGTGGTGTGTGTGTGTTTGGGAGAGTGTGTGAGAGTGGTGTGTGTGTGTGTGCGTGTTTGTATGTGAGAGTGGTGTGTGTGTGTGTATGGGAGAGTGTGTGAGAGTGGTGTGTGTGTGTATGAGTGGTGTGTGTGTGTGTGTGTTTGGGAGAGTGTGTGAGAGTGGTGTTTGTGTGTGGGAGAGTGTGAGTGGTGTGTGTGTGGCAGTGTGCATGAGAGTGGTGTTTGTGTGTGGGAGAGTGTGAGTGGTGTGTGTGTGGCAGTGTGCATGAGAGTGGTGTTTGTGTGTGGGAGAGTGTGAGTGGTGTGTGTGTGGCAGTGTGCATGAGAGTGGTGTGTGTGTGGGAGAGTGTGAGTGGTGTGTGTGTGGCAGTGTGCGTGAGAGTGGTGTGTGTGTGGGAGAGTCTGTGTGAAAGTGGTGTTTGTGTGTTTGGGAGAGTGGTGTGTGTGTGAGAGAGTGTATGTTTGTGTGAGAGTGGTGTGTGTTTGGGAGAGTGGTGTGAGTGTGGTGTGTGAGTGTGAGAGAGTGTATGTTTGTGTGAGAGTGGTGTGTGTGTGAGAGAGTGGTGTGAGTGTGTGAGAGAGCGTATGTTTGTGTGAGAGTGGTGTGTGTTTGGGAGAGTGGTGTGTGTGTGTGAGAGAGTGTATGTTTGTGTGAGAGTGGTGTGTGTTTGGGAGAGTGGTGTGAGTGTGAGAGAGTGTATGTTTGTGTGAGAGTGGTGTGTGTGTGAGAGAGTGGTGTGAGTGTGAGAGAGTGGTGTGTGTGTGAGAGAGTGTATGTTTGTGTGAGAGTGGTGTGTGTGTGGGAGAGTGGTGTGAGTGTGGTGTGTGTGTGTGTGAGAGAGTGGTGTGAGTGTGAGAGTGGTGTGTGTGTGTGAGAGAGTGTATGTTTGTGTGAGAGTGGTGTGAGTGTGGTGTGTGTGTGTGAGAGAGAGTGGTGTGAGTGTGAGAGTGGTGTGTGTGTGTGAGAGAGTGTATGTTTGTGTGAGAGTTGTGTGTGTTTGGGAGAGTGGTGTGAGTGTGAGAGAGTGTATGTTTGTGTGAGAGTGGTGTGTGTTTGGGAGAGTGGTGTGAGTGTGAGAGAGTGTATGTTTGTGTGAGAGTGGTGTGTGTGTGAGAGAGTGGTGTGTGTGTGAGAGAGTGGTGTGTGTGTGAGAGAGTGTATGTTTGTGTGAGAGTGGTGTGTGTGTGGGAGAGTGGTGTGAGTGGTGTGTGTGTGTGTGTGAGAGAGTGGTGTGAGTGTGAGAGAGTGTATGTTTGTGTGAGAGTGGTGTGTGTGTGAGAGAGAGTGGTGTGAGTGTGGTGTGTGTGTGAGAGAGTGTATGTTTGTGTGAGAGTGGTGTGTGTGTGGGAGAGTGGTGTGAGTGTGGTGTGTGTGTGTGAGAGTGGTGTGTGTGTGAGAGAGTGGTGTGAGTGTGGTGTGTGTGTGTGAGAGTGGTGTGTGTGTCTGAAGGAGAGTGTCAGGAGCTGACTGAGCAGGAAACACTCTCGCTGTTCCCACATTGGTCCATTTCAATTTAAAGGTGCGGATCTTGTATTTTCCATTATTTTTCAATATTTCAAAATGCAAAAGGCACGCTTTGCAGGTGAAGCTGTTTGAGTACTCTGTGTGTGTGTCTGTATATGTGTGTGTGTGTCTGTATATGTGTGTGTGTGTCTGTATATGTGTGTGTGTGTCTGTATATGTGTGTGTGTCTGTGGGGTGTGTGTGTGTCAGTGTGTGTGTGTATGTGTGTGTGTGGTGTGGGTGTGTGTGTGTATGTGGGGTGTGTGTGTCTGTGTCAGTGTGTGGGTGTGGGTGTGTGTGTGTATATGTTTGTGTGGTGTGTGTATGTGTGTGTGTGGTGTGGGTGTGTGTGTGTGTATGTGTGTGTATGTGTGTGTCTGTTCTATATGTGTGTGTGTGTATGTATGTGTGTGTGGTGTGTGTATGTGTGTGTGTGATGTGGGTGTGTGTGTGTGTGTGTGTGTGGGTGTGTGTGTGTGTGTGGGTGTGTGTGTGTGTTTGTGTGGTGTGGGTGTGTGTGTGTGGTGTGGGTGTGTGTGTCTGTGTGTGTGTGTATATGTTTGTGTGGTGTGTGTATGTGTGTGTGTGGTGTGGGTGTGTGTGTGTGTATGTGTGTGTGTGTGTGTCTG
>NW_027310378.1:35000-60000 GCF_047496795.1 Chiloscyllium punctatum
TCCCTCCTTCCATTCTGTCTCCTTCTACCATACGGATATCGAAGCCGTTCAGAGGCTCCACCATACAGATGTTGCGGATGTGTTTCTCGACCCCATTCTCCTGCCTTCTCCCTGTAACCATAAGGAACCTGTCTATGTCTGCCTTAAATCCACCCAATGATCCGGCCTCCCCAGGCCTCTGCAGCACTGAGTCCCACTGACTCCCCACCCTCCGGCTGAAGAAATTCCTGCTCAGCTCCGTTCGGAAGGGTTGGTCCCTTCCCCCTCAGGTCCTAGTCTCTCCAACTGGTGGGAATATCTTCTCCATGTTCTCTCTATCCAGAACACTCAGGATTCTCGAAGGTTCCAATAGGTTCCTCCCCCTCAACCTTCGGAATTCTATCAAGTTATCGATCCAGAGTCCCTGAGCTGCTCCTGACAGGACTAATCCTTGTCCCTCAGCCCCTTGTACACCACCCACCCCTCCCAGATATCCCCCCCCCCCCCCCCCAGTGTAGGACTTACCTGTTCATGTTTGTAGTTGATGGCGTGTGCACTGTGTGTCCCACTGCCCCCACTGAGGACCACCTCACTGTTACAGAACCGGGCAGTGTACAGAAACTCACTCTGCCCCTTGCTGACAGGAAACGGAATGGTTTTCTCCAGCCGTAGGCTCCGAAAATCCCAGAGTTTCAGGGCGTTGTGGGCCACCCACGATCCGGTCAGGATCCAGTTCCCCTGCAAATCACCGCAGGCTCACAACGTTATGAGCTGCAACAGCCCCACACTAACCTGCTCAAACCAGGGCCCCTTCCCTCACCTCCCCCTGACCCTCCCCTCTCACTCCCTTCCCCTCTCCCTCCCCTTCCCTCTCCCTCCCTCCTCGCTCCCCTCTCCCTCGCCTTTTTTCCCTCTCCCCCTCCCTTCCTAACCCTCTCCCTCCCTTTCCCTCGCCTTTTTTCCCTCTCCCCCCTCCCTTCCCCTCTCACTCCCTTTCCCTCTCCCTCCCTCTCCCCTTTCCCTCACCCTCCCTCCCCCCTTTCCCTCTTGCCCCCTTTCCCTCTCCATTCCCTCTCCCTCCCTCCCTTCCCCTCTCCCTCTCTAACCCTCTCTCTCGCCTTTTTTCCCTCTCACCCCCTCCCTTTCCCTCTCCCTCCCTTTCCCACTCCCACTCTATCCCTCTCCCTCCCTCTCTCCTTTCCCTCACCCTCCCTCCCCCCTTTCCCTCTTGCCCCCTTTCCCTCTCCTTCCTTTCCCTCTCCCTTCCCTCTCCCTCCCTCCCTTCCCCTCTCCCTCCCTTTCCCTCTCCCTCCCTTCCCTTCCCGTTCCCTCCCTTCCCATTCCCTCCCTTCCCGTTCCCTCCCTTCCCGTTCCCTCCCTTCCCTCTCCCTCCCGTTCCCTTTCCCTCCCCCTCCCTCCCCTCCACCTCCCTTTCCCTCTCCCTCCCTTTTCTCTCTAACTCCCTCCCTGGGGGTGTCCCCTGTGTGAGTCTGGGAGGGGGAGGGGGGGAGCATCACTGTGTGAGTCTGGGGGAGGGGGGGGGACCCTGGGGGTGTCCCTCTGTGAGTACTGGAGGGGGAGGGGCGACCCTGGGGGTGTCCCTGTGTCAGTCTGGGGGAGGGGGGGGGGTGACCCTGGAGGTGTCCCTGTGTGAGTCTGGGAGGGGGTGGGGGAGAGACCCTGGGGGTGTCCCCGTGTGAGTCTGGGAGGGGGAGGGGGAGAGACCCTGGGGGTGTCTCTGTGTGAGTCTGGGAGGGGGACGGGGAGAGACCCTGGGGGTGTCCCTGTGTGAGTCTGGGAGGGGGAGCAGTGACCATGGGGGTGTCCCCTGTGTCAGTCTGGGGGAGTGGGAGAGACCCTGGGGGTGTCCCTGTGTGAGTCTGGGGGAGTGGGAGAGACCCTGGGGGTGTCCCTGTGTGAGTCTGGGAGGGGTGGGGGGAGAGACCCTGGGGGTGTCCCTGTGTGAGTCTGGGGGAGGGTTGGTGAGAGTCCCTGGGGGTGTCCCTGTGTGAGTCTGGGAGGGGTGGGGGGAGAGACCCTGGGGGTGTCCCTGTGTGAGTCTGGGGGAGTGGGAGAGACCCTGGGGGTGTCCCTGTGTGAGTCTGGGGGAGGGTTGGTGAGAGTCCCTGGGGGTGTCCCTGTGTGAGTCTGGGAGGGGTGGGGGGAGAGACCCTGGGGGTGTCCCTGTGTGAGTCTGGGGGAGTGGGAGAGACCCTGGGGGTGTCTCTGTGTGAGTCTGGGGGAGGGGGGCAGACCCTGGGGGTGTCCCTGTGTGAGTCTGGGAGGGGTGGGGGGAGAGACCCTGGGGGTGTCCCTGTGTGAGTCTGGGGGAGGGGGGCAGACCCTGGGGGTGTCCCTGTGTGAGTCTGGGAGGGGTGGGGGGAGAGACCCTGGGGGTGTCCCCTGTGTGAGTCTGGGGGAGTGGGAGAGACCCTGGGGGTGTCTCTGTGTGAGTCTGGGGGAGGGGGGCAGACCCTGGGGGTGTCCCTGTGTGAGTCTGGGAGGGGTGGGGGGAGAGACCCTGGGGGTGTCCCTGTGTGAGTCTGGGGGAGGGGGGCAGACCCTGGGGGTGTCCCCTGTGAGAGTCTGGGGGAGGGGGGCAGACCCTGAAGGTGTCCCATGTGTGAGTCTGGGGGAGGGGGGCAGACCCTGGGGGTGTCCCCTGTGAGAGTCTGGGGGAGGGGAGGGGGAGAGACCCTGTCAGTGACGAGGAGGGTGCAGACTCTCCCTGGGTGATGCCCCACCAGGTGGATCATCTGGGTAATACAGCAGCTTCCTGAGAACCAGATCTGTGTCAGGAGTTACTCTAAGAGGAAGAATGCTACCAAACCAGGAGGAGGAGAGAGGGAGTGACCACTCTGCCCCTCAGTGACCCAGCTGCTTACCCTAATGTCAATACCATGCCCACAGATGTGGGGTCCATTGAGAAAGCGGCGAGCCTCCTTCTCCATTCGCTTGTCCCAGATCTACACCACAGAGATATCCGCCATGAGCACGGGGTGTTACACAGTGAGAGATATCCGCCATGAGCACGGGGTTTTACACAGTGAGGGATATCCGCCATGAGCACGGGGCGTTACACAGTGAGGGATATCCGCCATGAGCACGGGGTGTTACACAGTGAGAGATATCCGCCATGAGCACGGGGTGTTACACAGTGAGGGATATCCGCCATGAGCACGGGGTGTTACACAGTGAGGGATATCCGCCATGAGCACGGGGTGTTACACAGTGAGGGATATCCGCCATGAGCACGGGGTGTTACACAGTGAGGGATATCCGCCATGAGCACGGGGTGTTACACAGTGAGGGTTATCCGCCATGAGCACGGGGTGTTACACAGTGAGAGATATCCGCCATGAGCACGGGGTGTTACACAGTGAGGGATATCCGCCATGAGCACGGGGTGTTACACAGTGAGGGATATCCGCCATGAGCACGGGGTGTTACACAGTGAGAGATATCCGCCATGAGCACGGGGTTTTACACAGTGAGGGATATCCGCCATGAGCACGGGGTGTTACACAGTGAGAGATATCCGCCATGAGCACGGGGCGTTACACAGTGAGGGATATCCGCCATGAGCACGGGGTGTTACACAGTGAGAGATATCCGCCATGAGCACGGGGTGTTACACAGTGAGGGATATCCGCCATGAGCACGGGGTGTTACACAGTGAGAGATACCCGCCATGAGCACGGGGTGTTACACAGTGAGGGATATCCGCCATGAGCACGGGGTGTTACACAGTGAGAGATATCCGCCATGAGCACGGGGCGTTACACAGTGAGGGATATCCGCCATGAGCACGGGGTGTTACACAGTGAGGGATATCCGCCATGAGCACGGGGCGTTACACAGTGAGAGATATCCGCCATGAGCACGGGGTTTTACACAGTGAGAGATATCCGCCATGAGCACGGGGTGTTACACAGTGAGGGATATCCACCATGAGCACGGGGTGTTACACAGTGAGAGATATCCGCCATGAGCACGGGGCGTTACACAGTGAGGGATACCCGCCATGAGCACGGGGTGTTACACAGTGAGGGATATCCGCCATGAGCACGGGGCGTTACACAGTGAGGGATATCCGCCATGAGCACGGGGTTTTACACAGTGAGGGATATCCGCCATGAGCACGGGGTGTTACACAGTGAGAGATATCCGCCATGAGCACGGGGTGTTACACAGTGAGGGATATCCGCCATGAGCACGGGGTTTTACACAGTGAGAGATATCCGCCATGAGCACGGGGCGTTACACAGTGAGGGATATCCGCAATGAGCACGGGGTTTTACACAGTGAGGGATATCCGCCATGAGCACGGGGCGTTACACAGTGAGGGATATCCGCCATGAGCACGGGGCGTTACACAGTGAGGGATATCCGCCATGAGCACGGGGTGTTACACAGTGAGGGATATACGCCATGAGCACGGGGTGTTACACAGTGAGGGTTATCCGCCATGAGCACGGGGCGTTACACAGTGAGGGATATCCGCCATGAGCACGGGGCGTTACACAGTGAGGGATATCCGCCATGAGCACGGGGCGTTACACAGTGAGAGATATCCGCCATGAGCACGGGGCGTTACACAGTGAGGGATATCCGCCATGAGCACGGGGTGTTACACAGTGAGGGATATCCACCATGAGCACGGGGCGTTACACAGTGAGGGATATCCGCCATGAGCACGGGGTGTTACACAGTGAGGGATATCCGCCATGAGCACGGGGCGTTACACAGTGAGGGATATCCACCATGAGCACGGGGTGTTACACAGTGAGGGATATCCGCCATGAGCACGGGGCGTTACACAGTGAGGGATATCCGCCATGAGCACGGGGTGTTACACAGTGAGAGATATCCGCCATGAGCACGGGGTGTTACACAGTGAGGGATATCCGCCATGAGCACGGGGTTTTACACAGTGAGGGATACCCGCCATGAGCACGGGGTGTTACACAGTGAGAGATATCCGCCATGAGCACGGGGTGTTACACAGTGAGGGATATCCGCCATGAGCACGGGGTGTTACACAGTGAGATATATCCGCCATGAGCACGGGGTGTTACACAGTGAGGGATACCCGCCATGAGCACGGGGCGTTACACAGTGAGGGATATCCGCCATGAGCACGGGGTGTTACACAGTGAGGGATATCCGCCATGAGCACGGGGCGTTACACAGTGAGGGATATCCGCCATGAGCACGGGGTGTTACACAGTGAGAGATATCCGCCATGAGCACGGGGCGTTACACAGTGAGGGATATCCACCATGAGCACGGGGTGTTACACAGTGAGGGATATCCGCCATGAGCACGGGGTGTTACACAGTGAGAGATATCCGCCATGAGCACGGGGCGTTACACAGTGAGGGATATCCGCCATGAGCACGGGGTTTTACACAGTGAGGGATACCCGCCATGAGCACGGGGTGTTACACAGTGAGAGATATCCGCCATGAGCACGGGGTGTTACACAGTGAGGGATATCCGCCATGAGCACGGGGTGTTACACAGTGAGGGATATCCGCCATGAGCACGGGGCGTTACACAGTGAGGGATATCCGCCATGAGCACGGGGTTTTACACAGTGAGGGATATCCGCCATGAGCACGGGGCGTTACACAGTGAGGGATACCCGCCATGAGCACGGGGTTTTACACAGTGAGGGATATCCGCCATGAGCACGGGGTGTTACACAGTGAGGGATATCCGCCATGAGCACGGGGTGTTACACAGTGAGAGATATCCGCCATGAGCACGGGGTGTTACACAGTGAGGGATATCCGCCATGAGCACGGGGTGTTACACAGTGAGAGATATCCGCCATGAGCACGGGGTGTTACACAGTGAGGGATATCCGCCATGAGCACGGGGTGTTACACAGTGAGGGATATCCGCCATGAGCACGGGGTGTTACACAGTGAGAGATATCCGCCATGAGCACGGGGTGTTACACAGTGAGGGATATCCGCCATGAGCACGGGGTGTTACACAGTGAGAGATATCCGCCATGAGCACGGGGCGTTACACAGTGAGGGATATCCGCCATGAGCACGGGGTTTTACACAGTGAGGGATATCCGCCATGAGCACGGGGTGTTACACAGTGAGGGATATCCGCCATGAGCACGGGGTGTTACACAGTGAGGGATATCCGCCATGAGCACGGGGCGTTACACAGTGAGGGATATCCGCCATGAGCACGGGGTGTTACACAGTGAGGGATACCCGCCATGAGCACGGGGTGTTACACAGTGAGGGATATCCGCCATGAGCACGGGGTGTTACACAGTGAGGGATACCCGCCATGAGCACGGGGCGTTACACAGTGAGGGATATCCGCCATGAGCACGGGGTTTTACACAGTGAGGGATACCCGCCATGAGCACGGGGTGTTACACAGTGAGGGATATCCGCCATGAGCACGGGGTGTTACACAGTGAGAGATATCCGCCATGAGCACGGGGTGTTACACAGTGAGGGATATCCGCCATGAGCACGGGGCGTTACACAGTGAGGGATATCCGCCATGAGCACGGGGCGTTACACAGTGAGGGATATCCGCCATGAGCACGGGGCGTTACACAGTGAGGGATATCCGCCATGAGCACGGGGTGTTACACAGTGAGAGATATCCGCCATGAGCACGGGGTGTTACACAGTGAGGGATATCCGCCATGAGCACGGGGTGTTACACAGTGAGGGATATCCGCCATGAGCACGGGGTGTTACACAGTGAGGGATACCCGCCATGAGCACGGGGCGTTACACAGTGAGGGATATCCGCCATGAGCACGGGGCGTTACACAGTGAGGGATATCCGCCATGAGCACGGGGCGTTACACAGTGAGGGATATCCGCCATGAGCACGGGGCGTTACACAGTGAGGGATATCCGCCATGAGCACGGGGCGTTACACAGTGAGGGATATCCGCCATGAGCACGGGGTGTTACACAGTGAGGGATATCCGTCATGAGCACGGGGTTTTACACAGTGAGAGATATCCGCCATGAGCACGGGGTGTTACACAGTGAGGGATATCCGCCATGAGCACGGGGCGTTACACAGTGAGGGATATCCGCCATGAGCACGGGGCGTTACACAGTGAGGGATATCCGCCATGAGCACGGGGCGTTACACAGTGAGGGATATCCGCCATGAGCACGGGGTGTTACACAGTGAGAGATATCCGCCATGAGCACGGGGTGTTACACAGTGAGGGATATCCGCCATGAGCACGGGGCGTTACACAGTGAGGGATATCCGCCATGAGCACGGGGTGTTACACAGTGAGGGATATCCGCCATGAGCACGGGGCGTTACACAGTGAGGGATATCCGCCATGAGCACGGGGTGTTACACAGTGAGGGATATCCGCCATGAGCACGGGGTGTTACACAGTGAGAGATATCCGTCATGAGCACGGGGTGTTACACAGTGAGGGATATCCGCCATGAGCACGGGGCGTTACACAGTGAGGGATATCCGCCATGAGCACGGGGCGTTACACAGTGAGGGATATCCGCCATGAGCACGGGGTGTTACACAGTGAGGGATATCCGCCATGAGCACGGGGTGTTACACAGTGAGGGATATCCGCCATGAGCACGGGGTGTTACACAGTGAGGGATATCCGCCATGAGCACGGGGTGTTACACAGTGAGGGATATCCGCCATGAGCACGGGGCGTTACACAGTGAGGGATATCCGCCATGAGCACGGGGTGTTACACAGTGAGGGATATCCGCCATGAGCACGGGGTGTTACACAGTGAGAGATACCCGCCATGAGCACGGGGTGTTACACAGTGAGAGATATCCGCCATGAGCACGGGGTGTTACACAGTGAGGGATATCCGCCATGAGCACGGGGCGTTACACAGTGAGGGATATCCGCCATGAGCACGGGGTATTACACAGTGAGAGATATCCGCCATGAGCACGGGGTGTTACACAGTGAGGGATATCCGCCATGAGCACGGGGTGTTACACAGTGAGGGATATCCGCCATGAGCACGGGGTGTTACACAGTGAGGGATATCCGCCATGAGCACGGGGCGTTACACAGTGAGGGATATCCGCCATGAGCACGGGGCGTTACACAGTGAGGGATATCCGCCATGAGCACGGGGTGTTACACAGTGAGAGATATCCGTCATGAGCACGGGGTGTTACACAGTGAGGGATATCCGCCATGAGCACGGGGTGTTACACAGTGAGGGTTATCCGCCATGAGCACGGGGCGTTACACAGTGAGGGATATCCGCCATGAGCACGGGGCGTTACACAGTGAGGGTTATCCGCCATGAGCACGGGGCGTTACACAGTGAGGGATATCCGCCATGAGCACGGGGCGTTACACAGTGAGAGATATCCGCCATGAGCACGGGGTGTTACACAGTGAGGGATATCCGCCATGAGCACGGGGCGTTACACAGTGAGGGTTATCCGCCATGAGCACGGGGCGTTACACAGTGAGGGATATCCGCCATGAGCACGGGGCGTTACACAGTGAGGGTTATCCGCCATGAGCACGGGGCGTTACACAGTGAGGGATATCCGCCATGAGCACGGGGCGTTACACAGTGAGAGATATCCGCCATGAGCACGGGGTGTTACACAGTGAGGGATATCCGCCATGAGCACGGGGTTTTACACAGTGAGGGATATCCGCCATGAGCACGGGGTGTTACACAGTGAGGGATATCCGCCATGAGCACGGGGCGTTACACAGTGAGGGATATCCGCCATGAGCACGGGGTGTTACACAGTGAGGGATATCCGCCATGAGCACGGGGTTTTACACAGTGAGGGATATCCGCCATGAGCACGGGGTTTTACACAGTGAGGGATATCCGCCATGAGCACGGGGTGTTACACAGTGAGGGATATCCGCCATGAGCACGGGGTGTTACACAGTGAGGGATATCCGCCATGAGCACGGGGCGTTACACAGTGAGAGATATCCGCCATGAGCACGGGGCGTTACACAGTGAGGGATATCCGCCATGAGCACGGGGCGTTACACAGTGAGGGATATCCGCCATGAGCACGGGGTGTTACACAGTGAGAGATATCCGCCATGAGCACGGGGCGTTACACAGTGAGAGATATCCGCCATGAGCACGGGGTTTTACACAGTGAGAGATATCCGCCATGAGCACGGGGCGTTACACAGTGAGAGATATCCGCCATGAGCACGGGGTTTTACACAGTGAGAGATATCCGCCATGAGCACGGGGTGTTACACAGTGAGGGATATCCGCCATGAGCACGGGGTGTTACACAGTGAGGGATACCCGCCATGAGCACGGGGTGTTACACAGTGAGGGATATCCGCCATGAGCACTGGGTGTTACACAGTGAGGGATATCCGTCATGAGCACGGGGTTTTACACAGTGAGGGATATCCGCCATGAGCACGGGGTTTTACACAGTGAGGGATATCCGCCATGAGCACGGGGTGTTACACAGTGAGGGATATCCGTCATGAGCACGGGGTGTTACACAGTGAGGGATATCCGCCATGAGCACGGGGCGTTACACAGTGAGGGATACCCGCCATGAGCAAGGGGCGTTACACAGTGAGAGATATCCGCCATGAGCACGGGGTTTTACACAGTGAGGGATATCCGCCATGAGCACGGGGCGTTACACAGTGAGGGTTATCCGCCATGAGCACGGGGCGTTACACAGTGAGGGATATCCGCCATGAGCACGGGGTGTTACACAGTGAGGGATATCCGCCATGAGCACGGGGTTTTACACAGTGAGGGATATCCGCCATGAGCACGGGGCGTTACACAGTGAGAGATATCCGCCATGAGCACGGGGTTTTACACAGTGAGGGATATCCGCCATGAGCACGGGGCGTTACACAGTGAGAGATATCCGCCATGAGCACGGGGCGTTACACAGTGAGAGATATCCGCCATGAGCACGGGGCGTTACACAGTGAGGGATATCCGCCATGAGCACGGGGCGTTACACAGTGAGGGATATCCGCCATGAGCACGGGGCGTTACACAGTGAGGGATATCCGCCATGAGCACGGGGCGTTACACAGTGAGGGATATCCGCCATGAGCACGGGGCGTTACACAGTGAGGGATATCCGCCATGAGCACGGGGTGTTACACAGTGAGGGATATCCGCCATGAGCACGGGGTGTTACACAGTGAGAGATATCCGCCATGAGCACGGGGTGTTACACAGTGAGAGATATCCGCCATGAGCACGGGGTGTTACACAGTGAGAGATATCCGCCATGAGCACGGGGTGTTACACAGTGAGAGATATCCGCCATGAGCACGGGGTGTTACACAGTGAGGGATATCCGCCATGAGCACGGGGTGTTACACAGTGAGAGATATCCGCCATGAGCACGGGGTGTTACACAGTGAGGGATATCCGCCATGAGCACGGGGTGTTACACAGTGAGGGATATCCGCCATGAGCACGGGGTGTTACACAGTGAGGGATATCCGCCATGAGCACGGGGTGTTACACAGTGAGGGATATCCGCCATGAGCACGGGGTGTTACACAGTGAGGGATATCCGCCATGAGCACGGGGTGTTACACAGTGAGGGATATCCGCCATGAGCACGGGGCGTTACACAGTGAGGGATATCCGCCATGAGCACGGGGTGTTACACAGTGAGAGATATCCGCCATGAGCACGGGGTGTTACACAGTGAGAGATATCCGCCATGAGCACGGGGTGTTACACAGTGAGGGATATCCGCCATGAGCACGGGGTGTTACACAGTGAGAGATATCCGCCATGAGCACGGGGTGTTACACAGTGAGGGATACCCGCCATGAGCACGGGGTGTTACACAGTGAGGGATATCCGCCATGAGCACGGGGTGTTACACAGTGAGAGATACCCGCCATGAGCACGGGGTGTTACACAGTGAGGGTTATCCGCCATGAGCACGGGGTGTTACACAGTGAGGGATACCCGCCATGAGCACGGGGCGTTACACAGTGAGAGATATCCGCCATGAGCACGGGGCGTTACACAGTGAGGGATATCCGCCATGAGCACGGGGTGTTACACAGTGAGGGATATCCGCCATGAGCACGGGGTGTTACACAGTGAGGGATATCCGCCATGAGCACGGGGTGTTACACAGTGAGGGATATCCGCCATGAGCACGGGGTGTTACACAGTGAGGGATATCCGCCATGAGCACGGGGCGTTACACAGTGAGAGATACCCGCCATGAGCACGGGGCGTTACACAGTGAGGGATATCCGCCATGAGCACGGGGTGTTACACAGTGAGGGTTATCCGCCATGAGCACGGGGCGTTACACAGTGAGGGATATCCGCCATGAGCACGGGGTTTTACACAGTGAGGGATATCCGCCATGAGCACGGGGCGTTACACAGTGAGGGATATCCGCCATGAGCAAGGGGCGTTACACAGTGAGAGATATCCGCCATGAGCAAGGGGCGTTACACAGTGAGGGATATCCGCCATGAGCACGGGGTGTTACACAGTGAGGGTTATCCGCCATGAGCACGGGGTGTTACACAGTGAGAGATATCCGCCATGAGCACGGGGTGTTACACAGTGAGGGATATCCGCCATGAGCACGGGGTGTTACACAGTGAGGGATATCCGCCATGAGCACGGGGTGTTACACAGTGAGAGATACCCGCCATGAGCACGGGGTGTTACACAGTGAGGGATATCCGCCATGAGCACGGGGTGTTACACAGTGAGGGATATCCGCCATGAGCACGGGGTTTTACACAGTGAGGGATATCCGCCATGAGCACGGGGTTTTACACAGTGAGGGATATCCGCCATGAGCACGGGGTTTTACACAGTGAGGGATACCCGCCATGAGCACGGGGTGTTACACAGTGAGGGATATCCGCCATGAGCACGGGGTGTTACACAGTGAGAGATATCCACCATGAGCACGGGGTGTTACACAGTGAGGGATATCCGCCATGAGCACGGGGTGTTACACAGTGAGAGATATCCACCATGAGCACGGGGTGTTACACAGTGAGAGATATCCGCCATGAGCACGGGGTTTTACACAGTGAGGGTTATCCGCCACGAGCACGGGGTGTTACACAGTGAGAGATATCCGCCATGAGCACGGGGTGTTACACAGTGAGGGATATCCGCCATGAGCACGGGGTTTTACACAGTGAGGGATATCCGCCATGAGCACGGGGTTTTACACAGTGAGGGATATCCGCCATGAGCACGGGGTGTTACACAGTGAGAGATATCCGCCATGAGCACGGGGTGTTACACAGTGAGGGATATCCGCCATGAGCACGGGGCGTTACACAGTGAGGGATATCCGCCATGAGCACGGGGCGTTACACAGTGAGGGATATCCGCCATGAGCACGGGGTGTTACACAGTGAGGGATATCCGCCATGAGCACGGGGTGTTACACAGTGAGAGATATCCGCCATGAGCACGGGGTGTTACACAGTGAGGGATATCCGCCATGAGCACGGGGCGTTACACAGTGAGAGATATCCGCCATGAGCACGGGGTTTTACACAGTGAGGGATATCCGCCATGAGCACGGGGTGTTACACAGTGAGGGATATCCGCCATGAGCACGGGGTTTTACACAGTGAGAGATATCCGCCATGAGCACGGGGCGTTACACAGTGAGGGATATCCGCCATGAGCACGGGGTGTTACACAGTGAGGGATATCCGCCATGAGCACGGGGTTTTACACAGTGAGGGATATCCGCCATGAGCACGGGGTGTTACACAGTGAGAGATATCCACCATGAGCACGGGGCGTTACACAGTGAGGGATATCCGCCATGAGCACGGGGCGTTACACAGTGAGGGATACCCGCCATGAGCACGGGGTTTTACACAGTGAGGGATATCCGCCATGAGCACGGGGCGTTACACAGTGAGAGATATCCGCCATGAGCACGGGGTTTTACACAGTGAGAGATATCCGCCATGAGCACGGGGTGTTACACAGTGAGGGATATCCGCCATGAGCACGGGGCGTTACACAGTGAGGGATACCCGCCATGAGCACGGGGTGTTACACAGTGAGGGATATCCGCCATGAGCACGGGGTGTTACACAGTGAGGGATATCCGCCATGAGCACGGGGTGTTACACAGTGAGGGATATCCGCCATGAGCACGGGGCGTTACACAGTGAGGGATATCCGCCATGAGCACGGGGCGTTACACAGTGAGGGATATCCGCCATGAGCACGGGGTGTTACACAGTGAGGGATATCCGCCATGAGCACGGGGTGTTACACAGTGAGGGATATCCGCCATGAGCACGGGGTGTTACACAGTGAGGGATATCCGCCATGAGCACGGGGTGTTACACAGTGAGGGATATCCGCCATGAGCACGGGGTGTTACACAGTGAGGGATATCCGCCATGAGCACGGGGTGTTACACAGTGAGGGATATCCACCATGAGCACGGGGCGTTACACAGTGAGGGATATCCGCCATGAGCACGGGGCGTTACACAGTGAGAGATATCCGCCATGAGCACGGGGTTTTACACAGTGAGGGATATCCGCCATGAGCACGGGGCGTGACACAGTGAGGGATATCCGCCATGAGCACGGGGTGTTACACAGTGAGAGATATCCACCATGAGCACGGGGTGTTACACAGTGAGAGATATCCGCCATGAGCACGGGGTGTTACACAGTGAGGGATACCCGCCATGAGCACGGGGCGTTACACAGTGAGGGATATCCGCCATGAGCACGGGGCGTTACACAGTGAGAGATATCCGCCATGAGCACGGGGTGTTACACAGTGAGGGATATCCGCCATGAGCACGGGGCGTTACACAGTGAGGGATATCCGCCATGAGCACGGGGCGTTACACAGTGAGAGATATCCGCCATGAGCACGGGGCGTTACACAGTGAGGGATACCCGCCATGAGCACGGGGTGTTACACAGTGAGGGATATCCGCCATGAGCACGGGGTGTTACACAGTGAGGGATATCCGCCATGAGCACGGGGTGTTACACAGTGAGAGATATCCGCCATGAGCACGGGGCGTTACACAGTGAGGGATATCCGCCATGAGCACGGGGTGTTACACAGTGAGAGATATCCGCCATGAGCACGGGGCGTTACACAGTGAGGGATATCCGCCATGAGCACGGGGCGTTACACAGTGAGGGATATCCGCCATGAGCACGGGGTGTTACACAGTGAGGGATATCCGCCATGAGCACGGGGTGTTACACAGTGAGAGATATCCGCCATGAGCACGGGGCGTTACACAGTGAGGGATATCCGCCATGAGCACGGGGCGTTACACAGTGAGGGATATCCGCCATGAGCACGGGGTGTTACACAGTGAGGGATATCCGCCATGAGCACGGGGTGTTACACAGTGAGGGATATCCGCCATGAGCACGGGGTTTTACACAGTGAGGGATATCCGCCATGAGCACGGGGTGTTACACAGTGAGGGATATCCGCCATGAGCACGGGGTTTTACACAGTGAGAGATATCCGCCATGAGCACGGGGCGTTACACAGTGAGGGATATCCGCCATGAGCACGGGGTTTTACACAGTGAGGGATATCCGCCATGAGCACGGGGCGTTACACAGTGAGGGATACCCGCCATGAGCACGGGGCGTTACACAGTGAGGGATACCCGCCATGAGCACGGGGTGTTACACAGTGAGGGATATCCGCCATGAGCACGGGGTTTTACACAGTGAGGGATACCCGCCATGAGCACGGGGCGTTACACAGTGAGAGATATCCGCCATGAGCACAGGGCGTTACACAGTGAGGGTTATCCGCCATGAGCACGGGGCGTTACACAGTGAGAGATATCCACCATGAGCACGGGGTGTTACACAGTGAGAGATATCCGCCATGAGCACGGGGCGTTACACAGTGAGGGTTATCCGCCATGAGCACGGGGCGTTACACAGTGAGAGATATCCACCATGAGCACGGGGTGTTACACAGTGAGGGATATCCGCCATGAGCACGGGGTGTTACATAGTGAGGGATATCCGCCATGAGCACGGGGCGTTACACAGTGAGGGATATCCGCCATGAGCACGGGGCGTTACACAGTGAGGGATATCCGCCATGAGCACGGGGCGTTACACAGTGAGGGTTATCCGCCATGAGCACGGGGCGTTACACAGTGAGAGATATCCACCATGAGCACGGGGTGTTACACAGTGAGGGATATCCGCCATGAGCACGGGGTGTTACACAGTGAGGGATATCCGCCATGAGCACGGGGTGTTACACAGTGAGGGATATCCGCCATGAGCACGGGGTGTTACATAGTGAGGGATATCCGCCATGAGCACGGGGCGTTACACAGTGAGGGATACCCGCCATGAGCACGGGGCGTTACACAGTGAGAGATATCCGCCATGAGCACGGGGCGTTACACAGTGAGGGTTATCCGCCATGAGCACGGGGCGTTACACAGTGAGAGATATCCACCATGAGCACGGGGTGTTACACAGTGAGGGATATCCGCCATGAGCACGGGGTGTTACACAGTGAGGGATATCCGCCATGAGCACGGGGCGTTACACAGTGAGGGATATCCGCCATGAGCACGGGGCGTTACACAGTGAGGGATATCCGCCATGAGCACGGGGCGTTACACAGTGAGAGATATCCGCCATGAGCACGGGGTGTTACACAGTGAGAGATATCCGCCATGAGCACGGGGCGTTACACAGTGAGGGATATCCGCCATGAGCACGGGGCGTTACACAGTGAGGGATATCCGCCATGAGCACGGGGCGTTACACAGTGAGGGATATCCGCCATGAGCACGGGGCGTTACACAGTGAGGGATATCCGCCATGAGCACGGGGCGTTACACAGTGAGGGATATCCGCCATGAGCACGGGGCGTTACACAGTGAGGGATATCCGCCATGAGCACGGGGCGTTACACAGTGAGGGATATCCGCCATGAGCACGGGGCGTTACACAGTGAGGGATATCCGCCATGAGCACGGGGCGTTACACAGTGAGGGATACCCGCCATGAGCACGGGGCGTTACACAGTGAGGGATATCCGCCATGAGCACGGGGCGTTACACAGTGAGGGATACCCGCCATGAGCACGGGGTTTTACACAGTGAGAGATATCCGCCATGAGCACGGGGCGTTACACAGTGAGGGATATCCGCCATGAGCAAGGGGCGTTACACAGTGAGAGATATCCGCCATGAGCACGGGGCGTTACACAGTGAGAGATATCCGCCATGAGCACGGGGTGTTACACAGTGAGAGATATCCGCCATGAGCACGGGGCGTTACACAGTGAGGGATATCCGCCATGAGCACGGGGCGTTACACAGTGAGAGATATCCGCCATGAGCACGGGGCGTTACACAGTGAGGGATATCCGCCATGAGCACGGGGCGTTACACAGTGAGGGATATCCGCCATGAGCACGGGGCCTTTACACAGTGAGGGATATCCGCCATGAGCACGGGGCGTTACACAGTGAGGGATATCCGCCATGAGCACGGGGTGTTACACAGTGAGAGATATCCGCCATGAGCACGGGGCGTTACACAGTGAGGGATATCCGCCATGAGCACGGGGTGTTACACAGTGAGAGATATCCGCCATGAGCACGGGGCGTTACACAGTGAGAGATATCCGCCATGAGCACGGGGTGTTACACAGTGAGGGATATCCGCCATGAGCACGGGGCGTTACACAGTGAGGGATATCCGCCATGAGCACGGGGTGTTACACAGTGAGAGATATCCGCCATGAGCACGGGGCGTTACACAGTGAGGGATATCCGCCATGAGCACGGGGTGTTACACAGTGAGAGATATCCGCCATGAGCACGGGGCGTTACACAGTGAGGGTTATCCGCCATGAGCACGGGGTGTTACACAGTGAGAGATATCCGCCATGAGCACGGGGCGTTACACAGTGAGGGTTATCCGCCATGAGCACGGGGTGTTACACAGTGAGAGATATCCGCCATGAGCACGGGGTGTTACACAGTGAGAGATATCCGCCATGAGCACGGGGTGTTACACAGTGAGAGATATCCGCCATGAGCACGGGGTGTTACACAGTGAGAGATATCCGCCATGAGCACGGGGTGTTACACAGTGAGGGATATCCGCCATGAGCACGGGGCGTTACACAGTGAGGGTTATCCGCCATGAGCACGGGGCGTTACACAGTGAGAGATATCCGCCATGAGCACGGGGTGTTACACAGTGAGGGATATCCGCCATGAGCACGGGGTGTTACACAGTGAGGGATATCCGCCATGAGCACGGGGCGTTACACAGTGAGAGATATCCGCCATGAGCACGGGGCGTTACACAGTGAGGGATATCCGTCATGAGCACGGGGTTTTACACAGTGAGGGATATCCGCCATGAGCACGGGGCGTTACACAGTGAGAGATATCTGCCATGAGCACGGGGTGTTACACAGTGAGGGATATCCGCCATGAGCACGGGGCGTTACACAGTGAGAGATATCCGCCATGAGCACGGGGTGTTACACAGTAAGGGATATCCGCCATGAGCACGGGGTGTTACACAGTGAGGGATATCCGCCATGAGCACGGGGTGTTACACAGTGAGAGATATCCGCCATGAGCACGGGGTTTTACACAGTGAGGGATATCCGCCATGAGCACGGGGCGTTACACAGTGAGAGATATCCGCCATGAGCACGGGGCGTTACACAGTGAGGGATATCCGCCATGAGCACGGGGTTTTACACTGTGAGGGATATCCGCCATGAGCACGGGGCGTTACACAGTGAGAGATATCCGCCATGAGCACGGGGCGTTACACAGTGAGAGATATCCGCCATGAGCACGGGGTGTTACACAGTGAGAGATATCCGCCATGAGCACGGGGTGTTACACAGTGAGGGATATCCGCCATGAGCACGGGGTTTTACACAGTGAGGGATATCCGCCATGAGCACGGGGTGTTACACAGTGAGGGATATCCGCCATGAGCACGGGGTTTTACACAGTGAGGGATATCCGCCATGAGCACGGGGTGTTACACAGTGAGGGATATCCGCCATGAGCACGGGGTGTTACACAGTGAGGGATATCCGCCATGAGCACGGGGCGTTACACAGTGAGGGATATCCACCATGAGCACGGGGTGTTACACAGTGAGAGATATCCGCCATGAGCACGGGGCGTTACACAGTGAGGGATATCCGCCATGAGCACGGGGTGTTACACAGTGAGAGATATCCGCCATGAGCACGGGGTGTTACACAGTGAGGGATATCCGCCATGAGCACGGGGCGTTACACAGTGAGAGATATCCGCCATGAGCACGGGGTGTTACACAGTGAGAGATATCCGCCATGAGCACAGGGTGTTACACAGTGAGGGATATCCGCCATGAGCACGGGGTGTTACACAGTGAGGGATATCCGCCATGAGCACGGGGCGTTACACAGTGAGAGATATCCGCCATGAGCACGGGGCGTTACACAGTGAGGGATATCCGCCATGAGCACGGGGTGTTACACAGTGAGGGATATCCGCCATGAGCACGGGGTGTTACACAGTGAGAGATATCCGCCATGAGCACGGGGCGTTACACAGTGAGGGATATCCGCCATGAGCACGGGGCGTTACACAGTGAGGGATATCCGCCATGAGCACGGGGTGTTACACAGTGAGGGATATCCGCCATGAGCACGGGGCGTTACACAGTGAGGGATATCCGCCATGAGCACGGGGTGTTACACAGTGAGGGATATCCGCCATGAGCACGGGGTGTTACACAGTGAGAGATATCCGCCATGAGCACGGGGTGTTACACAGTGAGGGATACCCGCCATGAGCACGGGGCGTTACACAGTGAGAGATATCCGCCATGAGCACGGGGTATTACACAGTGAGGGATATCCGCCATGAGCACGGGGCGTTACACAGTGAGAGATATCCGCCATGAGCACGGGGCGTTACACAGTGAGAGATATCCGCCATGAGCACGGGGTGTTACACAGTGAGGGATACCCGCCATGAGCACGGGGTGTTACACAGTGAGGGATATCCGCCATGAGCACGGGGTTTTACACAGTGAGGGATATCCGCCATGAGCACGGGGTGTTACACAGTGAGAGATATCCGCCATGAGCACGGGGTGTTACACAGTGAGAGATATCCGCCATGAGCACGGGGCGTTACACAGTGAGAGATATCCGCCATGAGCACGGGGTGTTACACAGTGAGAGATATCCGCCATGAGCACGGGGCGTTACACAGTGAGGGATATCCGCCATGAGCACGGGGCGTTACACAGTGAGAGATATCCGCCATGAGCACGGGGTGTTACACAGTGAGGGATATCCGCCATGAGCACGGGGTATTACACAGTGAGGGATATCCGCCATGAGCACGGGGTGTTACACAGTGAGGGATATCCGCCATGAGCACGGGGTGTTACACAGTGAGGGATATCCGCCATGAGCACGGGGTGTTACACAGTGAGAGATATCCGCCATGAGCACGGGGTGTTACACAGTGAGGGATATCCACCATGAGCACGGGGTTTTACACAGTGAGGGATATCCGCCATGAGCACGGGGTGTTACACAGTGAGGGATATCCGCCATGAGCACGGGGCGTTACACAGTGAGAGATATCCGCCATGAGCACGGGGTGTTACACAGTGAGAGATATCCGTCATGAGCACGGGGTGTTACACAGTGAGAGATATCCGCCATGAGCACGGGGTTTTACACAGTGAGGGATATCCGCCATGAGCACGGGGTGTTACACAGTGAGAGATATCCGCCATGAGCACGGGGCGTTACACAGTGAGGGATACCCGCCATGAGCACGGGGTGTTACACAGTGAGGGGTATCCGCCATGAGCACGGGGTGTTACACAGTGAGGGATATCCGCCATGAGCACGGGGCGTTACACAGTGAGAGATATCCGCCATGAGCACGGGGCGTTACACAGTGAGAGATATCCGCCATGAGCACGGGGCGTTACACAGTGAGGGATATCCGCCATGAGCACGGGGCGTTACACAGTGAGAGATATCCGCCATGAGCACGGGGCGTTACACAGTGAGGGATATCCGCCATGAGCACGGGGCGTTACACAGTGAGGGTTATCCGCCATGAGCACGGGGCGTTACACAGTGAGGGATATCCGCCATGAGCACGGGGTGTTACACAGTGAGGGTTATCCGCCATGAGCACGGGGTTTTACACAGTGAGGGATACCCGCCATGAGCACGGGGTGTTACACAGTGAGGGATATCCGCCATGAGCACGGGGTTTTACACAGTGAGGGATATCCGCCATGAGCACGGGGTGTTACACAGTGAGGGATATCCGCCATGAGCACGGGGCGTTACACAGTGAGGGATATCCGCCATGAGCACGGGGTTTTACACAGTGAGGGATATCCGCCATGAGCACGGGGTGTTACACAGTGAGAGATATCCGCCATGAGCACGGGGTGTTACACAGTGAGGGATATCCGCCATGAGCACGGGGCGTTACACAGTGAGGGATATCCGTCATGAGCACGGGGTGTTACACAGTGAGGGATATCCGTCATGAGCACGGGGTGTTACACAGTGAGGAATATCCGTCATGAGCACGGGGCGTTACACAGTGAGGGATATCCGCCATGAGCACGGGGTGTTACACAGTGAGGGATATCCGCCATGAGCACGGGGTGTTACACAGTGAGGGATACCCGCCATGAGCACGGGGTGTTACACAGTGAGAGATATCCGCCATGAGCACGGGGTGTTACACAGTGAGGGTTATCCGCCATGAGCACGGGGTGTTACACAGTGAGGGATATCCGCCATGAGCACGGGGCGTTACACAGTGAGGGATATCCGCCATGAGCACGGGGTGTTACACAGTGAGAGATATCCGCCATGAGCACGGGGCGTTACACAGTGAGGGATATCCGCCATGAGCACGGGGTGTTACACAGTGAGGGATATCCGCCATGAGCACGGGGTGTTACACAGTGAGGGATATCCGCCATGAGCACGGGGCGTTACACAGTGAGGGATATCCGCCATGAGCACGGGGTGTTACACAGTGAGGGATATCCGCCATGAGCACGGGGTGTTACACAGTGAGGGATATCCGCCATGAGCACGGGGCGTTACACAGTGAGGGTTATCCGCCATGAGCACGGGGCGTTACACAGTGAGAGATATCCGCCATGAGCACGGGGTTTTACACAGTGAGGGATATCCGCCATGAGCACGGGGTGTTACACAGTGAGGGATATCCGCCATGAGCACGGGGTGTTACACAGTGAGGGATATCCGCCATGAGCACGGGGCGTTACACAGTGAGGGTTATCCGCCATGAGCACGGGGCGTTACACAGTGAGGGATATCCGCCATGAGCACGGGGTTTTACACAGTGAGGGATATCCGCCATGAGCACGGGGTGTTACACAGTGAGGGATATCCGCCATGAGCACGGGGCGTTACACAGTGAGGGATATCCGCCATGAGCACGGGGTGTTACACAGTGAGGGATATCCGCCATGAGCACGGGGCGTTACACAGTGAGGGATATCCGCCATGAGCACGGGGTGTTACACAGTGAGGGATATCCGCCATGAGCACGGGGTGTTACACAGTGAGGGATATCCGCCATGAGCACGGGGTGTTACACAGTGAGAGATACCCGCCATGAGCACGGGGTGTTACACAGTGAGAGATACCCGCCATGAGCACGGGGTGTTACACAGTGAGGGATATCCGCCATGAGCACGGGGTGTTACACAGTGAGGGATATCCGCCATGAGCACGGGGTGTTACACAGTGAGAGATACCCGCCATGAGCACGGGGTGTTACACAGTGAGAGATATCTGCCATGAGCACGGGGTGTTACACAGTGAGAGATATCCGCCATGAGCACGGGGCGTTACACAGTGAGGGATATCCGCCATGAGCACGGGGTTTTACACAGTGAGAGATATCCGCCATGAGCACGGGGTGTTACACAGTGAGGGATATCCGCCATGAGCACGGGGTGTTACACAGTGAGGGTTATCCGCCATGAGCACGGGGTGTTACACAGTGAGAGATATCCGCCATGAGCACGGGGTGTTACACAGTGAGGGATATCCGCCATGAGCACGGGGTGTTACACAGTGAGAGATACCCGCCATGAGCACGGGGTGTTACACAGTGAGGGATATCCGCCATGAGCACGGGGTGTTACACAGTGAGGGATATCCGCCATGAGCACGGGGTGTTACACAGTGAGAGATACCCGCCATGAGCACGGGGTGTTACACAGTGAGGGTTATCCGCCATGAGCACGGGGTGTTACACAGTGAGGGTTATCCGCCATGAGCACGGGGCGTTACACAGTGAGGGATATCCGCCATGAGCATGGGGTTTTACACAGTGAGGGGTATCTGTGTTAGCACGGGGTTTTACACAGTGAGGGATATCTGTGTTAGCACGGGGTTTTACACAGTGAGGGATATCTGTGTTAGCACGGGGTTTTACACAGTGAGGGATATCTGTGTTAGCACGGGGTTTTACACAGTGAGGGATATCTGTGTTAGCACGGGCTTTTACACAGTGAGGGGTATCTGTGTCAGCACGGGGTTTTACACAGTGAGGGGTATCTGTGTCAGTATGGGGTTTTACACAGTGAGGGGTATCTGTGTCAGTATGGGGTTTTACACAGTGAGGGATATCTGTGTTAGCACGGGGTTTTACACAGTGAGGGATATCTGTGTTAGCACGGGGTTTTACACAGTGAGGGGTATCTGTGTCAGCACGGAGTTTTACACAGTGAGGGGTATCTGTGTTAGCACGGGGTTTTACACAGTGAGGGGTATCTGTGTTAGCACGGGGTTTTACACAGTGAGGGATATCTGTGTTAGCACGGGGTTTTACACAGTGAGGGATATCTGTGTCAGTATGGGGTTTTACACAGTGAGGGGTATCTGTGTCAGTGAGGGGTTTTACACAGTGAGGGGTATCTGTGTTAGCACGGGGTTTTACACAGTGAGGGGTATCTGTGTTAGCACGGGGTTTTACACAGTGAGGGGTATCTGTGTCAGTGAGGGGTTTTACACAGTGAGGGGTATCTGTGTTAGCACGGGGTTTTACACAGTCAGGGGTATCTGTGTCAGTATGGGGTTTTACACAGTGAGGGATATCTGTGTTAGCACGGGGTTTTACACACTGAGGGATATCTGTGTCAGTATGGGGTTTTACACAGTGAGGGATATCTGTGTCAGTATGGGGTTTTACACAGTGAGGGGTATCTGTGTCAGTGAGGGGTTTTACACAGTGAGGGGTATCTGTGTTACCACGGGGTTTTACACAGTGAGGGGTATCTGTGTCAGCACGGGGTTTTACACAGTGAGGGATATCTGTGTTAGCACGGGGTTTTACACAGTGAGGGGTATCCGTGTCAGTATGGGGTTTTACACAGTGAGGGGTATCTGTGTTAGCACGGGGTTTTACACAGTGAGGGATATCTGTGTTACCACGGGGTTTTACACAGTGAGGGGTATCTGTGTTAGCACGGGGTTTTACACAGTGAGGGATATCTGTGTTAGCACGGGGTTTTACACAGTGAGGGATATCTGTGTTAGCACGGGGTTTTACACAGTGAGGGGTATCTGTGTCAGCACGGGGTTTTACACAGTGAGGGATATCTGTGTTACCACGGGGTTTTACACAGTGAGGGGTATCTGTGTTAGCACGGGGTTTTACACAGTGAGGGGTATCTGTGTTAGCACGGGGTTTTACACAGTGAGGGGTATCTGTGTCAGTATGGGGTTTTACACAGTGAGGGATATCTGTGTCAGTATGGGGTTTTACACAGTGAGGGGTATCTGTGTCAGCACGGGGTTTTACACAGTGAGGGATATCTGTGTCAGTATGGGGTTTTACACAGTGAGGGGTATCTGTGTTAGCACGGGGTTTTACACAGTGAGGGGTATCTGTGTTAGCTCGGGGTTTTACACAGTGAGGGATATCTGTGTTAGCACGGGGTTTTACACAGTGAGGGATATCTGTGTCAGTATGGGGTTTTACACAGTGAGGGGTATCTGTGTCAGTGAGGGGTTTTACACAGTGAGGGGTATCTGTGTTAGCACGGGGTTTTACACAGTGAGGGGTATCTGTGTTAGCACGGGGTTTTACACAGTGAGGGGTATCTGTGTTAGCACGGGGTATTACACAGTGAGGGATATCTGTGTCAGTATGGGGTTTTACACAGTGAGGGATATCTGTGTTACCACGGGGTTTTACACAGTGAGGGGTATCTGTGTTAGCACGGGGTTTTACACAGTGAGGGATATCTGTGTTAGCACGGGGTTTTACACAGTGAGGGGTATCTGTGTCAGTATGGGGTTTTACACAGTGAGGGATATCTGTGTCAGTGAGGGGTTTTACACAGTGAGGGATATCTGTGTTAGCACGGGGTTTTACACAGTGAGGGATATCTGTGTCAGTGAGGGGTTTTACACAGTGAGGGATATCTGTGTTAGCACGGGGTTTTACACAGTGAGGGGTATCTGTGTCAGTATGGGGTTTTACACAGTGAGGGGTATCTGTGTTAGCACGGGGTTTTACACAGTGAGGGGTATCTGTGTCAGTATGGGGTTTTACACAGTGAGGGATATCTGTGTTCCCACGGGGTTTTACACAGTGAGGGATATCTGTGTCAGTATGGGGTTTTACACAGTGAGGGGTATCTGTGTCAGTATGGGGTTTTACACAGTGAGGGATATCTGTGTTAGCACGGGGTTTTACACAGTGAGGGATATCTGTGTCAGTATGGGGTTTTACACAGTGAGGGGTATCTGTGTCAGTATGGGGTTTTACACAGTGAGGGGTATCCGTGTCAGTATGGGGTTTTACACAGTGAGGGATATCTGTGTCAGTATGGGGTTTTACACAGTGAGGGGTATCTGTGTTAGCACGGGGTTTTACACAGTGAGGGATATCTGTGTTAGCACGGGGTTT
>NW_027310378.1:65000-80000 GCF_047496795.1 Chiloscyllium punctatum
GGGTCAGGGTCAGGGACAGGGACAGGGTCAGGGTCAGGGTCAGGGACAGGGTCAGGGTCAGGGACAGGGTCAGGGACAGGGACAGGGACAGGGTCAGGGACAGGGACAGGGTCAGGGTCAGGGACAGGGACAGGGACAGGGACAGGGTCAGGGACAGGGACAGGGACAGGGACAGGGTCAGGGACAGGGACAGGGACAGGGACAGGGACAGGGACAGGGACAGGGACAGGGTCAGGGACAGGGACAGGGACAGGGACAGGGACAGGGTCAGGGTCAGGGACAGGGTCAGGGTCAGGGACAGGGTCAGGGACAGTGACAGGGACAGGGTCAGGGTCAGGGACAGGGTCAGGGTCAGGGACAGGGACAGGGACAGGGTCAGGGACAGGGACAGGGTCAGGGACAGGGTCAGGGACAGCGACAGGGACAGGGACAGGGACAGGGACAGGGTCAGGGACAGGGTCAGGGACAGCAACAGGGACAGGGTCAGGGTCAGGGTCAGGGTCAGGGAGAGGGACAGGGTCAGGGTCAGGGACAGGGACAGTGACAGGGTCAGGGACAGGGTCAGGGTCAGGGACAGGGTCAAGGACAGGGTCAGGGACAGGGACAGTGACAGGGTCAGGGACAGGGTCAGGGACAGTGACAGGGTCAGGGTCAGGGTCAGGGAGAGGGACAGGGTCAGGGTCAGGGACAGGGTCAGGGACAGGGACAGGGACAGTGACAGGGTCAGGGACAGGGTCAGGGACAGTGACAGGGTCAGGGACAGGGTCAGGGTCAGGGTCAGGGACAGGGTCAGGGAGAGGGACAGGGTCAGGGTCAGGGACAGGGTCAGGGAGAGGGACAGGGTCAGGGTCAGGGACAGGGTCAGGGACAGGGTCAGGGACAGGGACAGTGACAGGGTCAGGGACAGGGTCAGGGACAGTGACAGGGTCAGGGTCAGGGACAGGGACAGGGTCAGGGACAGGGACAGGGTCAGGGTCAGGGTCAGGGAGAGGGACAGGGTCAGGGTCAGGGACAGGGTCAGGGACAGGGACAGGGACAGTGACAGGGACAGGGACAGGGTCAGGGACAGGGTCAGGGACAGGGTCAGGGTCAGGGACAGGGTCAGGGACAGGGTCAGGGGACAGGGTCAGGGTCAGGGACAGGGTCAGGGACAGGGACAGGGACAGGGACAGGGACAGGGACAGGGACAGGGTCAGGGACAGGGACAGGGTCAGGGTCAGGGTCAGGGACAGGGTCAGGGACAGGGTCAGGGGACAGGGTCAGGGTCAGGGACAGGGTCAGGGACAGGGACAGGGACAGGGACAGGGACAGGGACAGAGTCAGGGACAGGGACAGGGTCAGGGACAGGGACAGGGACAGGGTCAGGGACAGGGTCAGGGACAGGGACAGGGACAGGGACAGAGTCAGGGACAGGGACAGGGTCAGGGACAGGGACAGGGTCAGGGACAGGGTCAGGGTCAGGGACAGGGACAGGGACAGGGACAGAGTCAGGGACAGGGACAGGGACAGGGTCAGGGACAGGGACAGGGTCAGGGTCAGGGACAGGGTCAGGGACAGGATCAAGGACAGGGTCAGGGACAGGGACAGGGTCAGGGACAGGGTCAGGGACAGGGACAGGGACAGGGTCAGGGACAGGGTCAGGGACAGGGACAGGGTCAGGGTCAGGGTCAGGGTCAGGGACAGGGACAGGGACAGGGACAGGGACAGGGACAGGGACAGGGTCAGGGTCAGGGACAGGGTCAGGGTCAGGGACAGGGTCAGGGTCAGGGACAGGGACAGGGACAGGGTCAGGGACAGGGACAGGGACAGGGACAGGGACAGGGACAGGGACAGGGACAGGGACAGGGACAGGGTCAGGGACAGGGTCAGGGTCAGGGACAGGGTCAGGGTCAGGGACAGAGTTTGGGTCAGGGACAGGGTCAGTGACAGGGACTGGGTCAGGGTCAGGGACAGGGTCAGCGACAGGCACAGGGTCAGGGACAGGGTCAGGGTGAGCGACAGGGACAGGGACAGGGTCAGGATCAGGGTCAGGGGCAGGTTCGGGGACAAGGACTGGGTCAGCGACAGAGTCAGGGTCGGGGACCGGGACGGGGACATGGACGGGGTCGGGGACGGGGACAGGGACAGGGTCAAGGACAGAGACAGGGACAGGGTCAGGGACAGGGACAGGGTCAGGGACAGGGACAGGGACAGGGACAGGGACAGGGACAGCGACAGGGTCAGGGACAGGGACAGGGACAGGGACAGGGACAGGGTCAGGGACAGGGACAGGGTCAGGGACAGGGACAGGGTCAGGGACAGGGACAGGGACAGGGTCAGGGACAGGGTCAGGGACAGGGACAGGGACAGGGTCAGGGACAGGGTCAGGGACAGGGACAGGGACAGGGACAGGGACAGGGACAGGGACAGGGACAGGGTCAGGGACAGGGACAGGGACAGGGACAGGGACAGGGTCAGGGACAGGGACAGGGTCAGGGTCAGGGACAGGGACAGGGTCAGGGTCAGGGACAGGGACAGGGTCAGGGACAGGGTCAGGGGACAGGGACAGGGTCAGGGACAGGGTCAGGGACAGGGTCAGGGACAGGGTCAGGGACAGGGTCAGGGGACAGGGACAGGGTCAGGGTCAGGGTCAGGGACAGGGACAGGGACAGGGACAGGGTCAGGGTCAGGGACAGGGACAGGGTCAGGGACAGGGACAGGGACAGGGACAGGGACAGGGACAGGGACAGGGACAGGGACAGGGACAGGGTCAGGGACAGGGTCAGGGGACAGGGACAGGGTCAGGGACAGGGTCAGGGACAGGGACAGGGTCAGGGACAGGGTCAGGGGACAGGGACAGGGTCAGGGACAGGGACAGGGACAGGGTCAGGGACAGGGTCAGGGGACAGGGACAGGGTCAGGGACAGGGTCAGGGGACAGGGACAGGGTCAGGGTCAGGGACTGGGTCAGGAACAGTGACAGGGGCAGGTTCAGAGACAGGGTCAGGGTCAGGTTCAGGGACAGGGACAGGGACAGGGTCAGGGACAGGGACAGGGACAGGGACAGGGTCAGGGACAGGGACAGGGACAGGGACAGGGACAGGGACAGGGACAGGGTCAGGGACAGGGTCAGGGTCAGGGACAGGGACAGGGACAGGGTCGGGGACAGGGTCAGGGTCAGGGTCAGGGTCAGGGACAGGGACAGGGACAGGGACAGGGTCAGGGACAGGGACAGGTTCAGGGACAGGGACAGGGACAGGGTCAGGGTCAGGGACAGGGTCAGGGACAGGGACAGGGACAGGGTCAGGGACAGGGTCAGGGACAGGGTCAGGGTCAGGGACAGGGTCAGGGACAGGGACAGGGACAGGGACAGGGACAGGGTCAGGGACAGGGTCAGGGACAGGGACAGGGTCAGGGTCAGGGACAGGGACAGGGACAGGGACAGGGACAGGGACAGGGACAGGGACAGGGTCATGTTCAGGGTCAGGGACAGGGACAGGGTCAGGGACAGGGTCAGTGACAGGGACAGGGTCAGGGACAGGGTCAGGGACAGGGACAGGTTCAGGGACAGGGACAGGGACAGGGTCAGGGTCAGGGACAGGGTCAGGGTCAGAGTCAGGGTCAGGGAGAGGGACAGGGTCAGGGTCAGGGACAGGGACAGGGACAGGGACAGGGACAGGGACAGGGTCAGGGACAGGGACAGGGACAGGGACAGGGACAGGGTCAGGGACAGGGTCAGGGACAGGGTCAGGGTCAGGGACAGGGTCAGGGACAGGGACAGGGACAGGGTCAGGGTCAGGGACAGGGACAGGGTCAGGGACAGTGACAGGGTCAGGGACAGGGACAGGGTCAGGGACAGTGACAGGGTCAGGGTCAGGGACAGGGACAGGGACAGGGACAGGGACAGTGACAGGGTCAGGGTCAGAGACAGGGTCAGGGACAGGGACAGGGTCAGGGACAGTGACAGGGTCAGGGACAGTGACAGGGACAGGGACAGGGACAGGGACAGGGACAGGGACAGGGTCAGGGACAGGGACAGGGTCAGGGACAGGGTCAGGGACAGGGACAGGGACAGGGTCAGGGACAGGGACAGGGTCAGGGACAGGGTCAGGGACAGGGTCAGGGACAGGGACAGGGTCAGGGACAGGGTCAGGGACAGGGTCAGGGACAGGGACAGGGACAGGGTCAGGGACAGGGACAGGGACAGGGACAGGGACAGGGTCAGGGACAGGGTCAGGGACAGGGACAGGGACAGGGACAGGGTCAGGGACAGGGACAGGGTCAGGGACAGGGACAGGGTCAGGGTCAGGGACAGGGACAGGGTCAGGGACAGGGACAGGGTCAGGGACAGGGACAGGGTCAGGGACAGGGACAGGGTCAGGGACAGGGTCAGGGACAGGGACAGGGACAGGGACAGGGACAGGGTCAGGGACAGGGACAGGGACAGGGACAGGGACAGGGACAGGGACAGGGACAGGGACAGGGTCAGGGACAGGGTCAGGGACAGGGACAGGGACAGGGTCAGGGACAGGGACAGGGTCAGGGACAGGGACAGGGTCAGGGACAGGGACAGGGTCAGGGACAGGGACAGGGTCAGGGACAGGGTCAGGGACAGGGTCAGGGACAGGGACAGGGTCAGGGACAGGGTCAGGGTCAGGGACAGGGACAGGGTCAGGTTCAGGGTCAGGGTCAGGGTCAATGACAGGGTCAGGGTCAGGTTCAGGGACAGGGACAGGGTCAGGGACAGGGTCAGGGTCAGGGACAGGGTCAGGGACAGGGACAGGGTCAGGGTCAGGGACAGGGTCAGGGACAGGGTCAGGTTCAGGGACAGGGACAGGGACAGGGTCAGGGTCAGGGACAGGGACAGGGTCAGGGACAGGGTCGGGGACAGGGTCAGGGACAGGGTCAGGGTCAGGGACAGGGTCAGGGTCAGGGTCAGGGACAGGGTCAGGGAGAGGGTCAGGGTCAGGGAGAGGGTCAGGCACAGGGTCAGGGACAGGGACAGGGTCAGGGTCAGGTTCAGGGTCAGGGACAGGGTCAGGTTCAGGGGCAGGGTCAGGGACAGTGATAGGGTCAGGGTCAGGGTCATGGACAGGGTCAGGGTCAGGTTCAGGGTCAGGGACAGGGTCAGGGACAGGGTCAGGGACAGGGTCAGGGACAGGGTCAGGGACAGGGACAGGGTCAGGGACAGGGACAGTGACAGGGTCAGGGACAGGGACAGGGTCAGGGACAGGGTCAGGGACAGGGACAGGGTCAGGGACAGGGTCAGGGACAGGGTCAGGGAGAGGGTCAGGGAGAGGGTCAGGGAGAGGGAGAGGGGGAGGGGGAGAGTCAGGGACATGGACAGGTACAGGGTCAGGGAGAGGGTCAGGGAGAGGGAGAGGGGGAGGGGGAGGGTCAGGGACAGGGACAGGGAGAGGGACAGGGACAGGGTCAGGGTCAGGGACAGGGTCAGGGACAGGGACAGGGACAGGGACAGGGTCAGGGTCAGGGAGAGGGACAGGGAGAGGGACAGGGACAGGGTCAGGGTCAGGGACAGGGTCAGGGTCAGGGACAGGGACAGGGTCAGGGTCAGGGACAGGGACAGGGACAGGGACAGGGACAGGGACAGGGACAGGGACAGGGACAGGGTCAGGGACAGGGACAGGGACAGGGACAGGGACAGAGTCAGGGACAGTGACAGGGACAGGGACAGGGTCAGGGTCAGGGACAGGGACAGGGACAGGGACAGAGTCAGGGACAGGGACAGGGTCAGGGACAGGGACAGGGACAGGGACAGGGTCAGGGACAGGGACAGGGTCAGGGACAGGGTCAGGGACAGGGTCAGGGTCAGGGACAGGGACAGAGTCAGGGACAGGGACAGGGTCAGGGACAGGGACAGGGACAGAGTCAGGGACAGGGACAGGGTCAGGGACAGGGACAGGGACAGGGACAGGGTCAGGGACAGGGACAGGGTCAGGGACAGGGTCAGGGACAGGGTCAGGGTCAGGGACAGGGACAGAGTCAGGGACAGGGACAGGGTCAGGGACAGGGACAGGGACAGGGACAGGGTCAGGGACAGGGACAGGGACAGGGACAGGGTCAGGGAGAGGGACAGGGAGAGGGACAGGGTCAGGGACAGGGTCAGGGTCAGGGACAGGGACAGGGACAGGGTCAGGGACAGGGACAGGGACAGGGACAGGGACAGGGTCAGGGACAGTGACAGGGTCAGGGACAGGGACAGGGACAGGGTCAGGGACAGGGACAGGGACAGGGACAGGGACAGGGACAGGGACAGGGTCAGGGACAGGGTCAGGGACAGGGACAGGGACAGGGGACAGGGACAGGGTCAGGGTCAATGACAGGGTCAGGGACAGGGACAGGGTCAGGGTCAATGACAGGGTCAGGGTCAGGTTCAGGGACAGGGACAGGGTCAGGGTCAGGTTCAGGGTCAGGGTCAGGGTCAGGGACAGGGACAGGGACAGGGTCAGGTTCAGGGACAGGGTCAGGGACAGGGTCAGGTTCAGGGGCAGGGTCAGGGACAGGGTCAGGGACAGTGATAGGGTCAGGGTCAGGGTCAGGGACAGGGTCAGGTTCAGGGTCAGGTTCAGGGGCAGGGTCAGGGACAGTGATAGGTTCAGGGTCAGGGTCATGGACAGGGTCAGGGTCAGGGTCAGTGACAGGGTCAGGTTCAGGGGCAGGGTCAGGGACAGTGATAGGGTCAGGGACAGGGTCAGGGTCAGGGACAGGGTCAGGTTCAGGGTCAGGGTCAGGGACAGTGATAGGGTCAGGGTCAGGTTCAGGGTCAGGGACAGTGATAGGGTCAGGGACAGGGACAGTGACAGGGTCAGGGACAGGGACAGGGTCAGGGACAGGGTCAGGGAGAGGGTCAGGGACAGGGTCAGGGAGAGGGTCAGGGAGAGGGAGAGGGGGAGGGGGAGGGTCAGGGACAGGGACAGGGAGAGGGACAGGGACAGGGTCAGGGTCAGGGACAGGGTCAGGGACAGGGACAGGGACAGGGACAGGGACAGGGACAGGGTCAGGGTCAGGGACAGGGTCAGGGACAGGGACAGGGACAGGGTCAGGGAGAGGGACAGGGTCAGGGACAGGGTCAGGGTCAGGGACAGGGACAGGGACAGGGTCAGGGACAGGGACAGGGACAGGGTCAGGGTCAGGGACAGGGTCAGGGACAGGGACAGTGACAGGGTCAGGGACAGGGTCAGGGTCAGGGACAGGGTCAAGGACAGGGTCAGGGACAGGGACAGGGACAGGGTCAGGGACAGGGTCAGGGACAGTGACAGGGTCAGGGTCAGGGTCAGGGAGAGGGACAGGGTCAGGGTCAGGGACAGGGTCAGGGACAGGGACAGGGACAGTGACAGGGTCAGGGACAGGGTCAGGGACAGTGACAGGGTCAGGGACAGGGTCAGGGTCAGGGTCAGGGACAGGGTCAGGGAGAGGGACAGGGTCAGGGTCAGGGACAGGGTCAGGGAGAGGGACAGGGTCAGGGTCAGGGACAGGGTCAGGGACAGGGTCAGGGACAGGGACAGTGACAGGGTCAGGGACAGGGTCAGGGACAGTGACAGGGTCAGGGTCAGGGACAGGGACAGGGTCAGGGACAGGGACAGGGACAGGGTCAGGGTCAGGGTCAGGGAGAGGGACAGGGTCAGGGTCAGGGACAGGGTCAGGGACAGGGACAGGGTCAGGGTCAGGGACAGGGTCAGGGACAGGGTCAGGGTCAGGGACAGGGTCAGGGACAGGGTCAGGGGACAGGGTCAGGGTCAGGGACAGGGTCAGGGACAGGGACAGGGACAGGGACAGGGACAGGGACAGGGTCAGGGTCAGGGTCAGGGACAGGGTCAGGGACAGGGTCAGGGGACAGGGTCAGGGTCAGGGACAGGGTCAGGGACAGGGACAGGGACAGGGACAGGGACAGGGACAGGGACAGAGTCAGGGACAGGGACAGGGTCAGGGACAGGGACAGGGACAGGGTCAGGGACAGGGTCAGGGACAGGGACAGGGACAGGGACAGGGACAGGGACAGAGTCAGGGACAGGGACAGGGTCAGGGACAGGGACAGGGACAGGGACAGGGACAGGGACAGGGACAGAGTCAGGGACAGGGACAGGGTCAGGGACAGGGTCAGGGACAGGGTCAGGGACAGGGACAGGGACAGGGTCAGGGACAGGGACAGGGACAGGGACAGGGTCAGGGACAGGGTCAGGGACAGGGTCAGGGACAGGGTCAGGGACAGGGACAGGGACAGGGACAGAGTCAGGGACAGGGACAGGGTCAGGGACAGGGACAGGGACAGGGTCAGGGACAGGGACAGGGACAGGGTCAGGGACAGGGACAGGGTCAGGGACAGGGTCAGGGACAGCAACAGGGACAGGGACAGGGTCAGGGACAGGGACAGGGACAGGGACAGGGTCAGGGAGAGGGACAGGGTCAGGGTCAGGGACAGGGACAGGGACAGGGTCAGGGACAGGGACAGGGTCAGGGACAGGGTCAGGGACAGGGACAGGGACAGGGTCAGGGACAGGGACAGGGTCAGGGACAGGGACAGGGACAGGGACAGGGTCAGGGACAGGGTCAGGGACAGGGACAGGATCAAGGACAGGGTCAGGGACAGGGTCAGGGACAGGGACAGGGTCAGGGTCAGGGTCAGGGACAGGGACAGGGACAGGGACAGGGACAGGGACAGGGACAGGGACAGGGTCAGGGTCAGGGACAGGGTCAGGGACAGGGTCAGGGACAGGGACAGGGACAGGGTCAGGGACAGGGACAGGGTCAGGGTCAGGGACAGGGACAGGGTCAGGGACAGGGACAGGGTCAGGGTCAGGGTCAGGGAGAGGGACAGGGTCAGGGTCAGGGACAGGGACAGGGACAGGGTCAGGGACAGTGACAGGGTCAGGGACAGGGTCAGGGTCAGGGACAGGGTCAGGGTCAGGGACAGGGTCAGGGACAGGGACAGGGACAGGGTCAGGGGACAGGGTCAGGGTCAGGGACAGGGACAGGGACAGGGACAGGGACAGAGTCAGGGACAGGGACAGGGTCAGGGACAGGGACAGGGACAGGGTCAGGGACAGGGACAGGGTCAGGGACAGGGTCAGGGACAGCGACAGGGACAGGGACAGGGTCAGGGACAGGGACAGGGACAGGGACAGGATCAGGGACAGGGTCAGGGACAGGGACAGGGTCAGGGTCAGGGTCAGGGAGAGGGTCAGGGACAGGGACAGGGTCAGGGACAGGGACAGGGACAGGGACAGGGACAGGGACAGGGTCAGGGTCAGGGACAGGGTCAGGGTCAGGGTCAGGGACAGGGACAGGGTCAGGGACAGGGACAGGGTCAGGGACAGGGACAGGGACAGGGACAGGGACAGGGACAGGGAGAGGGACAGGGTCAGGGACAGGGTCAGGGACAGGGACAGGGACAGGGTCAGGGACAGGGACAGGGACAGGGACAGGGACAGGGTCAGGGACAGGGACAGGGTCAGGGATAGGGTCAGGGACAGGGTCAGGGACAGGGACAGGGTCAGGGTCAGGGACAGGGACAGGGTCAGTGACAGGGACAGGGTCAGGGACAGGGTCAGGGACAGGGACAGGGACAGGGACAGGGTCAGGTTCAGGGACAGGGACAGGGACAGGGACAGGGACAGGGTCAGGGACAGGGTCAGGGTCAGGGTCAGGGACAGGGTCAGGGACAGGGACAGGGTCAGGGTCAGGGACAGGGTCAGGGACAGGGACAGGGACAGGGACAGGGACAGGTTCAGGGACAGGGACAGGGTCAGGGTCAGGGACAGGGTCAGGGACAGGGTCAGGGACAGGGTCAGGGGACAGGGACAGGGACAGGGACAGGGTCAGGGACAGGGTCAGGGACAGGGACAGGGTCAGGGTCAGGGACAGGGTCAGGGACAGGGACAGGGTCAGGGGACAGGGACAGGGTCAGGGGACAGGGACAGGGACAGGGACAGGGTCAGGGAGAGGGTCAGGTTCAGGGACAGTGACAGGGTCAGGTTCAGGGACAGTGACAGGGTCAGGTTCAGGGACAGTGACAGGGTCAGGGACAGGGACAGGGACAGGGTCAGGGACAGGGTCAGGGTCAGGGACAGGGTCAGGGTCAGGGACAGAGTTTGGGTCAGGGACAGGGTCAGTGACAGGGACTGGGTCAGGGTCAGGGACAGGGTCAGCGACAGGCACAGGGTCAGGGACAGGGTCAGGGTGAGCGACAGGGACAGGGACAGGGTCAGGATCAGGGTCAGGGGCAGGTTCGGGGACAAGGACTGGGTCAGCGACAGAGTCAGGGTCGGGGACCGGGACGGGGACATGGACGGGGTCGGGGACGGGGACAGGGACAGGGTCAAGGACAGAGACAGGGACAGGGTCAGGGTCAGGGACAGGGTCAGGGACAGGGACAGGGACAGGGACAGGGACAGGGTCAGGGACAGGGACAGGGACAGGGACAGGGTCAGGGTCAGGGACAGGGACAGTGACAGGGTCAGGGACAGGGACAGGGACAGGGACAGGGACAGGGACAGGGTCAGGGACAGGTTCAGGGACAGGGACAGGGACAGGGTCAGGGTCAGGGACAGGGACAGGGACAGGGACAGGGTCAGGGACAGGGACAGGGACAGGGTCAGGGGACAGGGACAGGGACAGGGTCAGGGTCAGGGACAGGGTCAGGGACAGGGACAGGGTCAGGGACAGGGACAGGGTCAGGGACAGGGTCAGGGGACAGTGACAGGGTCAGGGACAGGGTCAGGGACAGGGACAGGGACAGGGTCAGGGACAGGGTCAGGGGACAGGGACAGGGTCAGGGACAGGGACAGGGACAGGGTCAGGGACAGGGTCAGGGACAGGGTCAGGGGACAGGGACAGGGTCAGGGACAGGGTCAGGGGACAGGGACAGGGTCAGGGTCAGGGACTGGGTCAGGAACAGTGACAGGGGCAGGTTCAGAGACAGGGTCAGGGTCAGGTTCAGGGACAGGGACAGGGACAGGGTCAGGGACAGGGACAGGGTCAGGGTCAGGGACAGGGACAGCGACAGGGACAGGGTCAGGGACTGGGTCAGGTTCAGGGACAGGGATAGGGTCAGGGACAGGGACAGGGTCAGGTTCAGGGACAGGGACAGGGACAGGGTCAGGGACAGGGTCAGGTTCAGGGACAGGGACAGGGACAGGGACAGGGTCATGTTCAGGGTCAGGGACAGGGACAGGGTCAGGGACAGGGTCAGTGACAGGGACAGGGACAGGGACAGGGTCAGGGTCAGGGACAGGGTCAGGGTCAGAGTCAGGGTCAGGGAGAGGGACAGGGTCAGGGTCAGGGACAGGGACAGGGACAGCAACAGGGACAGGGACAGGGACAGTGACAGGGTCAGGGTCAGGGACAGGGTCAGGGACAGGGACAGGGACAGGGTCAGGGACAGGGTCAGGGTCAGGGACAGGGTCAGGGACAGGGACAGGGTCAGGGACAGTGACAGGGTCAGGGACAGGGACAGGGACAGGGTCAGGGACAGGGACAGTGACAGGGTCAGGGACAGGGTCAGGGACAGGGACAGGGACAGGGTCAGGGTCAGGGACAGGGACAGGGACAGGGTCAGGGACAGGGACAGGGACAGGGTCAGGGTCAGGGACAGGGACAGGGTCAGGGTCAGGGACAGGGTCAGGGACAGGGACAGGGTCAGGGTCAGGGACAGGGTCAGGGACAGGGTCGGGGACAGGGTCAGGGAGAGGGTCAGGGACAGGGACAGGGTCAGGGACAGGGACAGGGACAGGGACAGGGTCAGGGACAGGGTCAGGGACAGGGTCGGGGACAGGGTCAGGGAGAGGGTCAGGGTCAGGGACAGGGACAGGGACAGGGGACAGGGACAGGGACAGGGACAGGTTCAGGGACAGGGACAGGGACAGGGTCAGGGACAGGGTCGGGGACAGGGTCAGGGAGAGGGTCAGGGACAGGGACAGGGTCGGGGACAGGGTCAGGGACAGGGACAGGGACAGGGACAGGGACAGGGTCAGGGACAGGGTCAGGGACAGGGTCGGGGACAGGGTCAGGGAGAGGGTCAGGGACAGGGACAGGGTCAGGGACAGGGACAGGGACAGGGACAGGGTCAGGGACAGGGTCAGGGACAGGGTCGGGGACAGGGTCAGGGAGAGGGTCAGGGTCAGGGACAGGGACAGGGACAGGGGACAGGGACAGGGACAGGGACAGGTTCAGGGACAGGGACAGGGACAGGGTCAGGGTCAGGGACAGGGTCAGGGACAGGGTCAGGGACAGGGTCAGGGTCAGAGTCAGGGACAGGGTCAGGGACAGGGACAGGGACAGGGTCAGGGACAGGGACAGGGACAGGGACAGGGTCAGGGACAGGGTCAGGGACAGGGACAGGGACAGGGTCAGGGTCAGGGTCGGGGACAGGGACAGGGTCAGGGACAGGGACAGGTTCAGGGACAGGGTCAGGGACAGGGTCAGGGACAGGGTCAGGGACAGGGTCAGGGTCAGAGTCAGGGACAGGGTCAGGGACAGGGTCAGGGACAGGGACAGGGACAGGGACAGGGACAGGGACAGGGTCAGGGACAGGGTCAGGGACAGGGTCAGGGACAGGGACAGGGTCAGGGTCAGGGACAGGGTCAGGGTCAGGGACAGGGACAGGTTCAGGGACAGGGTCAGGGACAGGGTCAGGGACAGGGACAGGGACAGGGACAGGGTCAGGGTCAGGGTCAGGGACAGGGTCAGGGACAGGTTCAGGGACAGGGTCAGGGACAGGGACAGGTTCAGGGACAGGGTCAGGGACAGGGTCAGGGACAGGGTCAGGGACAGGGTCAGGGTCAGAGTCAGGGACAGGGTCAGGGACAGGGTCAGGGACAGGGACAGGGACAGGGACAGGGACAGGGACAGGGTCAGGGACAGGGTCAGGGACAGGGTCAGGGACAGGGACAGGGTCAGGGTCAGGGACAGGGTCAGGGTCAGGGACAGGGACAGGTTCAGGGACAGGGACAGGGACAGGGTCAGGGACAGGGTCAGGGACAGGGTCAGGGACAGGGTCAGGGACAGGGTCAGGGTCAGAGTCAGGGACAGGGTCAGGGTCAGGGACAGGGACAGGGACAGGGTCAGGGACAGGGACAGGGACAGGGTCAGGGTCAGGGTCGGGGACAGGGACAGGGTCAGGGACAGTGACAGGGTCAGGGACAGGGTCAGGGTCAGGGACAGGGTCAGGGACAGGGGACAGGGTCAGGGACAGGGACAGGGTCAGGGACAGGGACAGGGAGAGGGTCAGGGACAGGGACAGGGTCAGGGTCAGGGACAGTGACAGGGTCAGGGACAGGGACAGGGACAGGGACAGGGACAGGGTCAGGGTCAGGGACAGGGTCAGGTTCAGGGTCAGGGTCAGGGTCAATGACAGGGTCAGGGTCAGGTTCAGGGACAGGGACAGGGTCAGGGACAGGGTCAGGGACAGGGTCAGGTTCAGGGACAGGACAGGGACAGGGACAGGGTCAGGGTCAGGGACAGGGTCAGGGACAGGGTCAGGTTCAGGGACAGGGACAGGGACAGGGTCAGGGTCAGGGACAGGGACAGGGTCAGGGACAGGGTCGGGGACAGGGTCAGGGACAGGGTCAGGGTCAGGGACAGGGTCAGGGTCAGGGTCAGGGACAGGGTCAGGGAGAGGGTCAGGGTCAGGGAGAGGGTCAGGCACAGGGTCAGGGACAGGGACAGGGTCAGGGTCAGGTTCAGGGTCAGGGACAGGGTCAGGTTCAGGGGCAGGGTCAGGGACAGTGATAGGGTCAGGGTCAGGGTCATGGACAGGGTCAGGGTCAGGTTCAGGGTCAGGGACAGGGTCAGGGACAGGGTCAGGGACAGGGTCGGGGACAGGGTCAGGGACAGGGTCAGGGACAGGGACAGGGTCAGGGACAGGGACAGTGACAGGGTCAGGGACAGGGACAGGGTCAGGGACAGGGTCAGGGACAGGGTCAGGGACAGGGACAGGGTCAGGGACAGGGACAGGGTCAGGGACAGGGACAGGGTCAGGGACAGGGTCAGGGACAGGGACAGGGTCAGGGACAGGGACAGTGACAGGGTCAGGGACAGGGTCAGGGACAGGGACAGGGTCAGGGACAGGGTCAGGGAGAGGGTCAGGGAGAGGGTCAGGGACAGGGTCAGGGAGAGGGAGAGGGGGAGGGGGAGGGTCAGGGGAACATGGACAGGTACAGGGTCAGGGAGAGGGTCAGGGAGAGGGAGAGGGGGAGGGGGAGGGTTAGGGACAGGGACAGGGAGAGGGACAGGGACAGGGTCAGGGTCAGGGACAGGGTCAGGGACAGGGACAGGGACAGGGACAGGGACAGGGTCAGGGTCAGGGAGAGGGACAGGGAGAGGGACAGGGACAGGGTCAGGGTCAGGGACAGGGTCAGGGTCAGGGACAGGGACAGGGACAGGGACAGGGACAGGGACAGGGTCAGGGACAGGGACAGGGACAGGGTCAGGGACAGGGTCAGGGGACAGAGTCAGGGTCAGGGACAGGGTCAGGGTCAGGGACAGGGACAGGGACAGGGACAGGGACAGGGACAGGGTCAGGGACAGGGACAGGGACAGGGACAGGGACAGGGACAGGGACAGGGTCAGGGTCAGGGACAGGGTCAGGGTCAGGGACAGGGTCGGGGACAGGGTCAGGGACAGGGACAGGGACAGGGACAGGGACAGGGTCAGGGTCAATGACAGGGTCAGGGACAGGGACAGGGTCAGGGTCAATGACAGGGTCAGGGTCAGGTTCAGGGACAGGGACAGGGTCAGGGTCAGGTTCAGGGTCAGGGTCAGGGTCAGGGACAGGGACAGGGACAGGGTCAGGTTCAGGGACAGGGTCAGGTTCAGGGGCAGGGTCAGGGACAGGGTCAGGGACAGTGATAGGGTCAGGGTCAGGGTCAGGGACAGGGTCAGGTTCAGGGTCAGGTTCAGGGGCAGGGTCAGGGACAGTGATAGGTTCAGGGTCAGGGTCATGGACAGGGTCAGGGTCAGGGTCAGGGTCAGTGACAGGGTCAGGTTCAGGGGCAGGGTCAGGGAC
>NW_027310378.1:87500-89577 GCF_047496795.1 Chiloscyllium punctatum
TCTGCCTGTACCCCTGACTCTGTCCCATCACCCGATCACCTGTACAAGCCTCGTTTCTATGATCTGCCTGTACCCCTGACTCTGTCCCATCACCCGATCACCTGTACAGCCTCGTTTCTATGATCTGCCTGTACCCCTGACTCTGTCCCATCACCCGATCACCTGTACGGCCCCGTTTCTATGACCTGCCTGTACCCCTGACTCTGTCCCATCACCCGATCACCTGTACGGCCCCGTTTCTATGATCTGCCTGTACCCCTGACTCTGTCCCATCACCCGATCACCTGTACAGCCTCGTTTCTATGATCTGCCTGTACCCCTGACTCTGTCCCATCACCCGATCACCTGTACGGCCCCGTTTCTATGATCTGCCTGTACTTTGGTACATGCGACTACAGTACTTCAAATCTTGCCTGGTACCCCCCTCCAGTCCCACCATCACCCTCTCAAACAGCTCATTCCAACCTCTCCATCCTTGATCGAGAGGAGGGATAATTGATGGGAGCTCCCTTAGGAGGAATGCTGTCTGACCCACGGCCTGTTCACTGGTGAACGAGGTGAAGGAAGAAGTCACACCTTCCTACGGGACACAATCTTCTCCTGCCCACGACAGGGGATCCACAGGGAATACACTGAGAGCCTTCCCATATTCTACCCAGTAACACACAGGAGGGGCGGGGGGGCGGGGGGGGGGGGGGGGGGGGGGGTGGAGGGGAGAGTGAGGGAAGGGGGGGCTGAGATACAGTGAGGGCAGGAGCGGAGAGAGAGAGTGAGGGGGGGAGAGCGTGAGGGTGAGGGGGAGAGTGAGGGTGTGGGGGCTGAGAGAGTGTGGGCGGGTGGAGAGTGAGGGCGGGGGGAGAGCGAGCTAGGGTAGGGGGGAGATAGAGGGCAGGGGGCTGAGAGAGAGTGAGGATGGGGGAATGGGGGGGAGAGAGGGCGGGGAGAGTGGGGGGAGAGAGAGTCGGGGGGGAGAGAGAGAGTGAGGGGGGGGGGGGGGGGGGGGGGGGGGGGGGGGGGGGGGGGGGGGGGGGGGGGGGGGGGGGGGGGGGGGGGGGGGGGGGGGGGGGGGGGGGGGGGGGGGGGGGGGGGGGGGGTGGGGGGTGGGGGGGGGGGGGGGGTGGGGGGGAGGGGGGGGAGGGGGGGGAATGGGGGGTGAGAGAGTGAGGGTGGGAGAGAGAGTGAGGGCAGGGGGAGAGAGTGAGGGCAGGGGGGAGAGACTGAGGGCGGGGGGGTGACAGAGAGTGAGGGCGGGGGGGTGAGAGAGAGTGAGTACGGGGGAGTGTGGGGAGTGAGTACGGGCGGGGGGAGTGGGGGATGAGAGAGTGAGGGCGGGGGGTGGGGTGAGAGAGAGTGAGGGTGGGGGGGTGAGAGAGAGTGAGGGCGGGGGAGTGAGAGAGAGTGAGGGCAGGAGGAGTGGTTGGAGAGAGAGTGAGGGTGTGGGGGTGAGAGAGAGTGAGGGGGGAGAGAGAGTGAGGGTGGGGTGTGGGGTGAGAGACAGTGAGGGCGGGGGGAGAGAGTGTGTGAGAGCGGGAGGAGTGGTTGGAGAGAGAGTGAGGGTGTGGGGGGCTGAGAGAGTGTGAGGGGGGGCGAGAGAGTGAGGGCGGGGGAGTGGGGGGAGAGAGAGAGAATGAGAGCGGGGGGGTAAGAGAGAGTGAGGGCGGGGGAATGGGGGAGAGAGAGTGAGGGTGTGGGGAGAGAGAGTGAAGGCAGGGGGAGAGAGAGTGAGGGTGTGGGGAGAGAGATTGAGGGCGGGGGAGTGAGAGAGAGTTAGGGAGGGGGTTAGAGAGAGTTAGGGAGGGGGTGAGAGAGAGTGAGGGCGGGGGGGAGAGAGAGTGAGGGCGGGAGGGAGAGAGAGAGTGAGGGCGGGGGGAGAGAGTGAAGGCGGGAGGGAGAGAGAGAGTGAAGGCGGGGGAGAGAGAGAGTGAGGGCGGGGGGGAGAGAGAGTGAGGGCGGGGGGAGAGAGAGAGTGAGGGCGGGGGGAGAGAGAGTGAGGGCGGGGGGGGAGAGAGAGTGAGGGCGGGAGGGAGAGAGAGAGTGAGGGTGGGGGGGAGAGAGAGTGAGGGTGGGGGATGAGAGA